>NC_051185.1:78789895-78849894 GCF_013339695.2 Rhipicephalus sanguineus
ATAATCCCTTTCGCTCGGATCGTCGCGGTGTCTCTGGCCGACACCTGCCTTCACATGGGGGAGGTCGGGTGATTTGGACACCCGCGTAATGTTTCTGTGAACGGTATTATGACAGGCTCATACTGCCCCTTGCTTAACAGGGCAGGACGGCACCGCTACCAAGAACGAGAGAGGGGAGAGCGGCCGGCTCTTCGGACTCTGAAACCGAGGAGAGACTTTCGAACAACGAAAGACGAATGATCCTCTTTAACTCCCCAAGCCAGTCGTAAATATCTCAAATAAACTCCTTGTATCGCTTAGAAACCTCACTATTATCGAATTATTGACATCGAACGTTTTCATGACAAATGTGGCGATCTCCGGGGCAGCATTTTGGGATGTTTTCAATTACAGTTTTCACTGACGAGATCGCAAGCAATGGTAAATTTATAATACATGCAGATGATACTAGCTTGCCGTTTGTGGGAAGCTTAAATACAAACTTATCGACAAGAGTTGCCCCGCCATGGTGGCCTAGTGGTTATGGCGCGCGACTGCTGACCCGAAGGTCGCGGGATCGAATCCCGGTCGCGGCGGCTGCATTTTCGATGGAGGAGAAAATGTTTGAGGAACGTGTACTTAGATTTAGGTGCACGTAATAGATCCCCAGGTGGTCGAAATTTCCGGAGCCCTCCACTACGGCGTCTCTCATAATCATATCGTGGTTTTGGGACGTTAAACCCCAGATATGATTATTATTGTTATCGACAAGAGTTAATGAGGCGCCTATTTGTATAGCTTGTCAATCAAAACCACTTCAAATGATGGTAATGAATCTAAGATGGTATCATTTCGTCTTGAATTCCCTGAGATAGGGCAAAATAAAGCTCGGACGGCAAAAAAGCACACATGGACAGTGAATGACCATTAACTAAGGGCCTATTGCATACATTATAAACGCGAAAGTGTACACATTCGCGTTCGTGTAGACTGCTAGATCCTTCTCCCATTCGGCAATACTTATATCAGACAAACTGGAAAATGCGCCAATGTGAGTTTACGAAGGCACCAAAGAAAATACGAAAATAATTATCTATTACAAAACCTGCTGGCACAATGCACGAAGCATATGTGCAAGCCACTGTTTAATGATACAGTGGTAGACAGGCAAAGATACATTAACAAAAACGCCGTCATAGACACCTCCCTTAATATGAAGACCAGTACAAAGTGCACCAGTCAACCGTCTATTTCCTTAATCCATAACGATATCGAATTACTCAAAGCCACGCACAAGCCGTAAACAGACTGTGGTAAATTTCGTGTTCTCTCTTTATACTTGTCAATCAATTTCGTTTGCGCTTGCGTGAAGGCGATCGCGTTTACGTCGTGTGCAGTGAGCTCACTTGCGTGTCAGCGCTGTGCGTGTGCGCTTCTTTGCCGTCCAAGTTGTATTTTGCGTTGTAAAGGTCAATTCAAGATGAATGAAGACCAACTAACCCGGCAGCGAATTCACGTATTGTTTTGACCGCAAAGAAGCGCTGATGAGATGGCACCAATACAACTAAATGACGTAGAACGGCAGATGGTATCATTAATGAAGGAATCGGATATTTACTTTTGAGAAAGAAAATGTCTAGGGACGAGCACGTCAGCCATACGATAAGTAAACTCTGTCGAAGCTCTGCATTCTACGTAAGAAAAATTTAAGGTTGGCCTTTATTGGTCAACGTACTTCTTTCACAAAACGCAGTATTAATAAGACTAATTCTATGTACACGGATACAATTCATGCTGGAAATAAGACGCCCCACAAAACCAGTTCTTCATCTGGGAATTTCACCTGCAAACATTAACACTGAGTTCAATATTGCAAGTAGGATGAGTATAAAAAATGTGCTACGCCTCTAATACCGCAATGTCTCTTTTCTAAAGAAAACTTGTGCTCGACAAGGTAACAAGAAACGCCAGGGCTGCGCCGAACACGCAGCACAGTCACAGCGAAATCTGAATGATTGGCATTTCTATTGCCCCTTGTAAACTATCTTGGGGCGTCTACGACAAGCACAGTTGCAATGTGCCCACTACGCCATAAATAATCACAATAATGGCATAGGAAAGAAGCCACTCTGCAATTAGTCATCATTCTGCGGAGAAGCGAGGTACCCAAAACACATCTGTAAGACATTATAGTGTACATTATGTACACTTTGTTGATGCTGCACCTGGTGATGATGAAATATTATGGCTGAGCCTTTGTAAAGGGTGGGAAGCTTTCAACCACCCAGTCTTTACGCAATCCGCAATGTGCGACGCCTGGTTGTTAATTAATTACCCTTCTACCATGCTATATTGCATTTGTTAATATGACTCCTTGCTCGACATGCCGCCTGCATGGCGCCATGTCGGCATGGAAGTTGCGACAGACATGTTGGGTATGAAGCGCTCCACGAAATTCATTGTGCCAAGAAAAACCTTTAGTTCCTTACTGTTTTTGGGTGGGGCCATTTCCAGTATGCCTTGAAGGCGTTGTGGGTCAAGCTTCAGACCTTCGGTGGTAAAGATGTGACCCAGGTAGCGAACCTCTGTCTGCAAAATCGAGCATTTTTTTTTCAAATTGAGCCGTAGGTTATGCTCACGACAGCGGGGCAATAGCTGTTCTAGGTTGCGGTCGCGCTCTTCTTTAGTCTTTCCCCACAGCAGGATATCATCCATGACAACTGCGACACACGGCAGTCCTTCTCGCATACGGTGCTTCGCGGCTTGAAATATATCTGGGGCAGAAGCCATACCGAAAGGCATGCGTGCTCATCGTACAAAGCTTGGAACTCGACTCTGCGAGCTTGATTTGACAGAAAACCTGAAGCCGCGTCAAGCGAAAAACCTAGCTCCAGCAAGCGTCGGTGCTACATCTTCAAGAGTTGGCATGGGGTAGTTTCACGCAGTAGGACTTTATTTAGCGCAGTTGGGTCCAAACAGATGCGGACTTTGTCTTTCTTTACAACAGTAACCATGTAACTAGACCACTCAGTTGGCTCAGTTGCCTCTTGTATGACTCCTTGGTCTTCCATGCGCCGTAGTTCCTCTTTTACCTTGTTTTGAAGGGCCACCGGGACTCTCCGTGCCGGAACGACGACACTCACGGCACCGGGCTTGTGCTTCATAGTGTTTTCCACGCCTTTTAGCTGCTCCAGTCCTGAGAAGACATCTGCGTAAGGCTGTGCTGCCGAGTAAAGCTCGTCGGCATGAACGTTTTGTATGCGACGTAAAAAGCCCAGGCGTTCTGCTACTGACCCACTCAAGGTGATGGGTACGTTCTGTTCCACAACAAAAAAGATTCTTCATGTGTCCATGAATTGGCCGACAAACGCAGACTCATTTTAGCTTTTGCAGAGGTCTTGTGGCCGAAGAACGCCGTCAATGTCGCATCGCAAGCTTGCTGTGGCTTATCTGGTAGCACCCTAGCATCGTTTTGCGAAATCACACAGCAGTTGGCGCCCGTGTCTAATTTGCATGTGAATGCTTTCCCTTCAATGTTAAAGATCGCACTCCAGTGATCTGCTGCTATTGTGCTGACTGTCAAAGTTTCCAAAAAATCACATCATATCCAAGGGGTGAATGATGATGAGTGGGGGGAAGCTCCGGAGAGAATCATCGGTAAACCGTGAAACACTTCCGTGATATTCGCCCAGTACATCATATAAAGGGTGTGAAACACAGTGTATATATTAAACATCACACTTTTATTGTACTCTTGGTTTACGTGGTCCCTTCATTATCACCGCTTTGTGATCGGTGAAATGCAGGGAAAGTGTCCGCTCCCGAGCGAAAGAGAAAGCGCCCCAAGAGCGAGCACTTTGTCTGCCTCCATCCGGCGACTCCGAGCGAAAGAGAAAGCGCTCCAAGAGCGAGCGCCTTGTCTGCCTCCATCCGGTGACTCCGAGCGAAAGAGAAAGCGCGCCATGAGCGAGCACCTTTTACGATCGCAGGCATCCAGTGACATGCGCCATTCACATTATACAAGTGCCATCTGTCATCTTTAAACAGCAACTCTAAGAAATATATGAAACGCCATCTAGTGAGCAATTCATTAAACTAGAGCTGGCTACATACATACGACTACTACTACTACACAGGAGGGAACGGCCCACACCCTAAGGAGCTTCGCTCCTAAAAGTAGTCTTCGTTATCCTCAACGTGCACTTCGCGCAGCTCTTTCCTTCTGGGGTCTTTCTGTCTTCGTTGCGGCGCTGTCGACCTGCATGCCTGCGCGAAATGATTCAACCCACCACATTTCTTGCATACTTTTCCTATCGCTGGGCAGCTTTCACCGCGGTGATTCAGATAACCGCATCGTGTGCGTGGCCGTGCTTGCGTGGCGACTGCGCAAATGGCTTCGTTCTGTAACAGCACCGCCCCTTCACAGATCTGGCGAAACTGCTCCTGGCCTTGCTCATGAATACGGCAAATTTCAAGAGTTTTCTCGTACCATGGGCTTTCTGCAATTAGCCGCTGTCTCAAGTTTTTGTCCTACATACCCAGGATTATACGGCTGCGAAGCAAGCGCTCTTCTCAATTTCCAAACTCACAATTTTTCGCTAATATCCTCAGCTCTGTCAGCCACTCATTAAAGGATTCACCTTCTTTCTAGTTTCTCGAGCCGAAGCGAAATTCACTGAAGGTTAGATTAGTGGCAGGTTTGTAGAAGTTGTCGAACTTCAGCAGCAGTACATCGATGTCGTTCCTATGCGCCCCCTTTTCAAACTTGAGAGTATCGTATGTCTTTCTGCCATCTCGTCCCACAATTACGAGTAATGTCGCTGCTTGCAATTCTTTTGGCTGCTTTGTTAATTGAGTAGCGGCGCGAAACTGTTCGAACTCACTTTCGCATGTCTTCCAATTAACCATGAGTCACCGGATGTATCCAAGGGCTTCGGAGGGGAAGCAGTGTCGACGGGATCGACATGGCGTTCGGGCACCGCTGCCACCATGTAAGCAAGCAGGTAGTCGAACAGTGAAAATCATTTATTGCTGAGGCGACGTTGGTCTTATATTAGTAGAGACGTGCTGAAAAGGTCACGTGTACATCTTGCTTGATGCTTGGCCTGGTGACGTCATGCTGGCGCAGCTCTGCTACAATAAGAGCTTTCGCTGTTAAATAATATTGTAATAACAACGCGCTAGCAACGATATCTCAACTAGGAGCTAAGAAGGCAAAATATAATACACGCATAGCTTCATACGTGCAAGAAAGTGAAGTAGAATACGGAGAAGCACAGAAGCAAATCACCTAAATTAAAAGAAAAATAACTTATTGGTGAACCGTTTTTGGACCTTAACGAAATTTCATTGAATGATGCCTAACTGTACTAGTGTGAAGGTCGCTATTCACATAGTTGTATTCATGCATAAAATTGTGTGGTTAATGTATAAAAAGTGTTTCTAGTACATTCTATTACATTCGTTACACGCATAAGTACGGATCTCTTAGTGCATGCTACTTAAAAGACCGAAAGGATTTTTTCCGTTGTGTTGTTGTTACGCACTGGTGTTTTGCAGTTCATCTTCATCACACGCTTGAGAGCAGCGCTGTAGCAGCGCCCGAATTCTCCGTCACGAGGCTTTTCTTTTTTTCATATTTCGTGGGCTTTCTTTGCAACGCCGAAAAAGAAAGAACTTCGTGAGACGTACCGCGCAGAAGACAATACAATCGGTGATTTCTCAAGGTGCTGTAAACCTCGACGATCATTATTTGGCTTTTCAGGAAAGTCAATAATTAAAAAGCCAGATAATCAAGCACAATTAATGAGCTTCTTAAGGGGAAAATAAGAAAAATAGCATGAGTTAGGAGCTTATGCGAGTAGTACGCGTTCGGTTCGATTCGCTTCCGACGTGCCTCTCGTTTTTAAAGTGCTGGGTGAAGTTAAGCGGCGACCCTGTACATTGGAAGAGTAATGGGATTATTCCACGTTATTTAAAACCCTCTAATAGGCGCCTTTAGCTCGTCGGGGGTTACATTATTGGATTGTCCTTTTATATACTATGGTTAAACAGGTAAGACATAGAGGACGCTTAGGTGATCTGGCTAAAAGATTGAAAAAGAAAAGCCGCAGAGATTATTCGTAGCATTGCACCGCGCGATTGAAAGGTATTTTCGATAACAGCATCTCTAAGGAATTTGACTTTGCAAACTAGACGGTGACAATTTTACCGGGCATCAAGGCTGGCTCCTTGCCACAAAATTATACGCACTGCGTTGGAGAATTTTTTAAATGTGATTTCTGGAAGTTTTATTCTGTTCTAATAATTTTACTGAACGGGTAAAAATACAGGTATTTCGCAGGGTATTCAGTTCAATTTCATTGCTAAGTTCCGTGTTCCTGTCACCCGTTTTTTTTTTCGCTTGAATATTTTCGTTCTGGTCAGCCACGATGATTATTTTACCTTGAAATAGCTGCAGTCCTCTTGCTTTATGCCATTTATGCTTAGAAACACAATGAATTACGGGATAAATTTGACTTGCCAAATGTTTTTGAACCCCGGGCAGGTGCTACAACAAGAAGCGGATGACATAATTCCTTGCTCTGACACACCCATGCCGCCGATGTCCCACAGGATGAGTTTCCTCCCCATCGACTGTGTAACTTGCCGAGCACCTGGCAGGATGTGCGGTTTCACCCATTCCACCCCCAGGCACACAGAGGGAGCACACCCCTGCATCCCAGTGCCACGGCGAATTCTCGACTATTTCAAGAAGGCTGTAAAGGGTTAAAGGGGCCCCGCAATACTCTTTCAAATATTAATCGAAAGAATTTATTGAAGGGGTTTATTGCCTCAAATCGACTTCCGCAAAAATCCTTAGAATCTGTCAAATACGAGTGGAGTTACAGCGATTTGTCGCACGCCAGTTGGGCTAGTTGGTTGTGCATACTTGAAATGAACGGTGCGAAAAACGGACGGCCACGGAAAGGAAACACACAGGACAAGCGCTGACTTCCAACTGAAATTTTATTTACAAGAAAGCATGTTATAACTGCTTGCGGTAAAGTTAAATCTGGAAAAAAGAACAGAACAAAAAACAATGATAGAAACCAGGCAAAAGACTAACAGTCACAGCTGTCAGCTGCGCCCGCCCCTGCATTCTAAAAAACCCAGCTCTCTGTCAGATAGCAAAACCGATGGCTTGGTAACGCAACCGTTCTTTTCTCGTGTCATCTGCGCAGCTTCACTGATTACTCGTGCTTGCTCATCCTTGTTCCTATCCACAACAGTGGTCCCTTGAAACTGCGGCGTGCACCCACATGTGCTGACGTACAGTGCCAAGAAGTCATCGTTGCCGCTGCGTACCTTATTCGCGTGCTCGCGTAAGCGCTCGTTCAGGCATCTGCCCGTCTGGCCCACGCAGCACGCCCCGCAAGACAAGGGTATCCGGTACACCACTCCTTGCACACAGTCGACGAACTGTGTTCTGTATTTGACAACACATTGTCTTGCTCGTCTCTTCACGGGACAGGTCCTGTTCGCCAACTGGGACAACTTGTCGGGCGCACTCAAAACAACTTGCACATTAATGCGTTGCCCTATTTTCTTTAAGCGATGGGACACGGAGTGCATGTACAGGATGACTGGCACTCTGTCCCACTTTTGAACAGTTCTTTGTTCTGTGTCGCCAGTTATCGTTGGCCTCTTATTCTGTTAACCCGGTTCCAGGCTCTACCTTAGTAAGAGTAGGGGTGTACTCCGGACAGAAAGAACTGCCACCTTTCTCTTTGCTTGGGATTTCGGCGCGTACTCCTTCCTTGGAATTTCGCTTGCTCAAAAATTCTGTGTGGGAACCCGCAGTAGCTCTCACGTTTTATTCTGTTTCCTCCGAGCTTTGAGGCATTGTAGTTCCACCAGGGGACACGACGTTTGCTTGTCGCCTCGGCTATTTCCGGTATACATTTAGAAGCAGCTTTTTGATAAAATCCGTAAAATACTGAACAGCAATGCCAATACTAAAAAGACATGTCCCCGCACGAGATATTAGAAACTTTATTGAACTCCTGCCAATTGGCTCTGTCAAGCTTCCACCGAGGAGCCTGGGGTGCATATTCATTTTTCTTGTTGCGTTTTGAGGAGTATTGAGAAGTGGTCATTCTCATAAGTGTCTTCCCAGTTTATGCAGCGGCCGTGCCCTAGCCCAAAGTAACAACTTTGACAGTTGTTAGTTCGCACTCGTCCGGTATATACCAGTGCGTTCTCTTCGAGCGTCTTTGTGCTTGAGCGGCGGGCTGCAAGTTTCGAGCTGCTTGCCGTTCTGCTTGTGACATTCTAAGTTGTTGCTATCGCATTCATTGCTTCGCCTTTGGAGCGAAACTGTGACTTTTTCTTTATCCGCATACCATTGCAGACTGTCGCCGTACAGGAGAATAAAATGTGAATGGCTGGTAGTGTGGCGGCACCTGGCGGAGTAGGTCTAAACCAATACGCACGCTTCGCCTCAGCTGCCAGACGGCGCACTGCCGCGCGCACTTGAGCCGTTGAGTGCGCTTGGGTCGCCAGCGACGTCTGGGTGTTCATGAGTTGAGCGCGCAAGGCAGCGGTGAGGAGGTGGGTACATATTTAATTTCCCGTAGCTGCCTTAGTATACGGTGCGTTGCCTAATTTTTGGTGCGAATGATTTGATGAAGCTGTAGCCTAAATGCTGACAAATTTTCGAAACAAAAAAAAAAAAAAACGTTCCAGGGTCTTTTGCGGTAGCGCTCATATGAATTACAAAGTTTACATAATGGGTACAAAAATATATGGCCTCATTTCAACGGCTGCTCGCCGGTCTATGCATTGCCTGACGCATGTTTTGGCGGTGGGGCTGCTGCAGCAACTGGCATGTCATGTGCTCAACCGCAAGTTGTTCCACCATCATATGTTCACCATCATATGTTCACCATCATATATTCCACCATCATATGCCCTGCCCGATCTAAAGAACCTGGAATTTGAGGCGTTTGATGAGTGCGGGAATAATGTTCTTAGTTTATAATTTCGATGCGAAGCACAAAGTGCGAACAGCCAAGAAAGATGAGGTACTGAATATGTGATCGTCAGGCTAGATAATTTCAATGAATAGCTTACTTCCTACTGTAAGAATGCATTAGGCGTTTCAGGAATGTTTTGAAGTTTACGAATGCTAAATTTCGAAAAATGTGGGACACATTAAAACTTTGCGAATGACTACATTCAAGAAGAAAACTTGAGTCACAAAGACCTATGTTACGTCATCGCAGAGTGTCTGCCCACGCACTAGGGTCCTCTCGCTGCCTTTCCAACTCACAGCTTTCATCAAGCTTCTGCGACAACTTTTCTACTTAATGAATCAATAAATCAAAAAATCAGTAAATCGGTGAAGCCTTATTTTCAGCCCCAACAAAGGGACACAGCAATAGATTTTGATGGATAAGGAATCGTGCTTCCAACGCGCGCTATAATATGGCAGTGTGGTACATTTGATTTTAGCAAAGGAGGAAAGGGAGGATTCCTATGAGAGAAAGTTGAGCTAGTCCTGCGGCATTCATTATAAACGAAGTTAAGGCGGGCAGGCATGGACGTAAGAAAAAAGATCATAGATTTCGTAAGTCAATTCTGCGCTGCCTACTGCACAGCACCGTGTACTACAACCGAAAGGCTTAAGCTTCCAAATTTGTCTGCACTACAGGGGCACATTGTCTGTGACGTCAGCCTACAGTCTATGACTGTCACGTGCTTGCGGCAAAAAGGTTAGGAATTCCAGTCCGCATTCACCTTTCTTGACATTCCAGTGGTTCGTTACGTCAAAGGCGAAGAACGAAAAAAAAACGCAAAAGTTAAATTCGTCGCGCAAAGACCTTTCGAAAACAGCTGCGATGCCGGACGCGAGCAGAATTCCTGCGTGTGCTGTCGTGTTTCGCGTCGTTTGTAATCGAGACCCATAGATGGGCCCATCTGCCTCCGGATGCGGTGGTTCCCATCGCGAATAGGATTCAGATCGCAAAGATCACGCACCTATGTGGGGTTTCGTTCGAACTTTTCGCTCACGTGCATACGTCTACGCTTCTGTGAGCGCTCGTTTTCTGAAGCGAGTACAATTGGTTTGATGCTTTCCCGCGTGTGTATGATTCGATACACAACTCCATGTTATTCAAATGGTCAGCTACCGTAGTTCTGTTGCTGTGGCGTAGCGATGCCTAGTGAGAGCACGTCGGTACGATACTGTCTGACGTGTCTGCATTCTGGTGGAGTCGGAACGCTGTAGATCTCCTGTGCCGTTCGCTCGGTGCCCGCTAAGGAATTCCAAGTGAACAGAAGGTGATGAAATTGTATAGCGTACGCTTCCGATGCGGGAGCTGACTGGCTCTATTTCTAGTGCCAACGGGGGATCCACCGATATTTGTAATGGGTAGAATACACCTACCAGGCGCTCAGCGGTTCATCGTTACTAACCTCGAAAGTTGGCTTTATAGAGATATGTGCAGGTCTCTGGACACACCTTAACCCATCACAGCCTTCGTGAAATAGACGAGCATCCGCCACTGCTACGGGAGGCCGAGCATTGCTGCCTCCGTGCACCTGCTGGTGTAATAGGTACAAGCGCGAATCCGGCCGGTATAGCGAAGTACATATTCGATTGGGAGGACACTTACCCTGTGGGAAATTTGTGTCATAGGGCCGCCAGACGTAAAAGTTATGTCATTCTTTTTCGTTGTTGTTGTCCCTGCCCGGGGCTCAAGAATGTTTGGCAAGTCAAATGCCAGTCATACTTTTCTTTATTGCGACATAGACTTGCCCTTAAGGCATAATATTTTGTGTGTATATGTGTGTGGCGACACAATCTGCGCAGCCACCACGCAACCTACACCTCGCTATCATTTCGCTCGGCGTGACACGGCTGCACGATGCGCACCACAATCCGATAAGCCACAGCGCCGAGCAGAATTATCCGAGGCATACGTCACCGGCGGCGCCTACAAAACTCGGCTGCAAGCTACCAAGAGCCTCCTTGTTTATCTAACAGCGAGCGCAGCATCGGCATGTTCGCCCCGCTGCTACTAACCCGTTAATAAACCCTGTTATATTTCATGTTGGGATGCTACGTTCCTTCGGCACCGCATCCCACATGTGTATTAGATGTGAGTCGTAAGACCGCTGGTGTCTATGAAGTGAAGCAGTGTCTTGTGGAATCTTGTCATGTATCCAGCGGTCATAACTGGTCGTGTCACTCTAGCGAAGGCCGGCTTGCAGGAGGTGACGGCAGCGTTCCGACTGTAACCCTTGACATCTCCATATAAGAGAGTATGCATCTGCTTGCATCACTGAAAATCAGTATGGACACTTAGCACCTAGGAGTAAAGGCGACCTGTTTCACGTTGAGAGAACAGTCGGTCGGTGTAAAGGCCACTCCGGCTTGAAGCCACCTAAGCACTTCATTATGTTACTGAGACTAACTTTCGGATTAATTTTATATAATAATACGTGAAAGTAACAAGAATTCTATGCTTTGTATAAGGCAGTTCGAAATGTAACCACCGGGGAACACAAGAAGGCGATAATATACAGTGGCTCGTTAAGTGCACTAAAAGTTCTACATATGAAATCTGAATGTGAACCCCTAGTTGGCGATATTTTAAATATGATCGTTCGGAATTGCGAGGCTGTTTCTCTCCCTTTCTGCTGGGTGCCCAGCCATGTTGGGATGCCTGGCAACAAAAAAGTAGATAAATACGCCTCCTTATCTCCACTCGAACCAGTTACAAAAACGAAAATTCCTCTTAAAAACAGCCGGCGAAGAAATCGTACAGCTTTGTTTGATGAATGGCAGTAGCAATGGGACTTGTGCGCAAATAATAAGCTTTACTTAGTAAAACCCGTACATGGAGAATGGAAGAGCTGTCGGCACCAAGAACCATTTGTTGAGGTCATTTTATGCCGACTCCGAATTGGTCACACAAACCTGGCACACAACTTTTTACTCACAAACGACGAACAGACAACCTGTGAAAAAGTCACAGTTTCGCCGCAAAGGCGAAGCAATGAATGCGATAGCAACAAATTAAAAAATTGGCCGCGTATCTGCGTGCTTCGCTGCAAATGTCGTGTAAAGACGATAGAAGAGGCGCTGTGTGAGATATGGACGCCATCTGGCAATACGTCGGGAAACATGAGTACTGTGTTGCGTGCTGGTAGTCCCGGCGCAGCAGCAGGCGAAGACTGGCGGTGACCAACGCGACCGGCGGGGACGCCAGCCAGCCCGAAAACGCGGTTTGGCGCGAAGCGCTGAAGCAGAGAAACGTCCGCACTCAACGAGTACTCTCCACACACTCTTTTATTTACACGTCGCCTGGGTAAAACAGGAACGCCAGAGCGGCGCCCACAACCGGCAGCCTGAAGGCCGCCCACAACGCTGCTTTTTCATTTTTTAAATATTTTTTTCACCTTCTTGGCCTTCTTAAAACTAAAGTTTTTCACCACCAACCCATGGCATTCGTACAGTGCAATACAGAACCGAAACCGAAACACAACAATGAGCTCGTGCGAAGGGCACGGAGGTAGGCAAATTTCAGCGCAGTCGCATTTTCAGCTTTGTTGAAACAGCGCTCACTAGACGACGAAGTAAAAGAAGACACAGGACAGGCAGCGCCTGTCCTGTGCCTTCTTTTACTTCGTCGTCGTCTAGTGAGCGCTGTTTCAACAAAGATGAACGCATACCAACTCGCTCAAGCTTCCTTTCTTATGCATTTTCAGCGCAGCTTAAGAAACTAGGGTCCTTAAAATTACGTATGTATGCATTTTCTATTAAAGGAACACGCCACCTAATACTTACCTAGTGATGTTGCACCTCAGATATGCATGATATTTACATTTTGATCGACAACGTTCACAAGTATGAACAGCCATACCAGTTCAAGACGGCTGGCCCTTGGGCAAGTGGTTCAACTTTGGCCGAGTGGCTGAATCGAGGGACGTGCCGACAAACAGAAAGACAGACAGACAGAAAGACAGACCAAAATTTCTGCGTTTAAGTTCCCCAAGAAAGACTATCGTCTTTAAAAGTCACAAGAAGAGCACCAAGCAGCTCGATACATGCAGAGCGCCCATCAAGCGCAAACGACTCACAAAAAGAACACACACGGAATGACCACGAACTAACAACGGCAACAGCTCGACACTTGCGGCGCGCCGCGCTGCTCAAACACAACGAAGGACGCTGGAAAAGAACGCACAGGTATACACAGGCCGAGCGCGAACTAACGACTGTCCCAGTTACTTATTCGTGTTTGAGCGGCGAGCTACAACCCAACGCTCTCAGATATTTTTGTTTTCTTGAAAACTGCGGCGCGTGGAGAGGCCCCTCCGCGTCTCTTGCCGCGTGGTGGCGTTCGACGCATTGTTTAGCCGGCGTTCCACATCGCGGGTGGGTGCAGAAATGGGTCACTTTATAGCGCACGTGTTAAGGGCAGTTTCCAAACAGAAGCAAACTCTACAAGCATTGCTTTAAAGCGCGCCCTGCGGGCAATCTCGCGGGTGAAACTGCACACGTGGAAGCGCCTCCGAGATCTGCATACCACCAGCGTTAAATAGTGTATAGAAATAGCTCGGCGTTAGTATTCTACACAACCGGCGGCGCGTGGCCGAGGTGTATGAAGCGGCGTGCTGAAGAGCGAACGGTTGCAGGTTCGGATCCCTGTTTCGCACTTCGAAATTTTTTTCTTGTGAATTATTTTTCTTTGTTGGTTTTAATTATATATACATACATACACATATCCGTGACCTGACGGCGACGGCAAAAATCCACCGAGTGTCCATATAATTGCTATCGCAATAAAATGTCAAGAACCCTTAACAGTTGTACACATCCTACTCACACGTCCCCACACTGCTACGCAGAGACGACAATATTCCGGCCAGCTATACAAACACACGCCTATTCACCCTGCTCTACTTCTTAGAGATGATCCGCTGGTACCAGTGGCATGGGCAGAAATTTTTCCAGGGGGGGGGCACACCCTTGATCTGACATGAGATCCAGGCAGGTAAGTGAGTGTCATTTTGTGGGTTGTATCCCATGGGAGCAAGAAATTTCGGGAGGGGGGGGGGAGGCACGGGCCCGGTGTGCCCTCCTGGCTACCCACTGCTTTGTACCCTTGTCTGCTGTGCTGAAATTTTTAAGAGCACGTGCCTTTTTGAATAAGCTGTAAACGGCATCATTTCACCGTTCATTACCTATCCCCTTGCGTCAGGCCATGTGTGGCTAGATGTAATGCTTGATACCACTCGCTTCCCCAAAGCAGGCACAAAGTGGGAAAGCGCGTCGCCCATTTTACACAGTGAAGTGTGGTGTGTACAAAGTTCTTGTGGGTTACAGTACAGAAAAGTAGCTTCTTCACACGTAACTTCTTAAATTTGATAGCCTAGATACTAAGTTTTGTGGGTCACATTAACATGATGCCTAATGCGTCCGTCCTCTGTGTCCTGCAACAGCCTTGGAGCTCCGAATATTTGAGCACATGAAAGTGCTTCATGTGCAAGAGCATCAACATTTTCTTAACATCCTACGTGGAACGGGATCCACTGAAATTTCTCCTCAAGTTCCTTGCTCATGAGGTGCCTTAACATCGCCCGAGAAAGCTGTGTAGTAATAGGCCCAAAAACAATGTAAGTGTGACAGAAAAAAGAGCCGAAAATTTCTATGACAAATTTCATGTAAATTTACTGTAAAGAGAGCTGAATTTTTTACGCGATAAATGCAGCGGTCGCACAGCAGACACATGCATCGACGCTATTTTGCATGTTGAAAGGTTCTGAATTCGACCGTGCACGTGAATGCCTTTTATATCCTACGATAATATGAACAGCGCAAAGTAGAACTTCACAGCACCTTATATTCTGCGATAACATGAGTAGTAAGACGCGCCACTTAACCGCTCCTTGTTACTTTTTGAGAACGCTCTTTTAGCTTATGGAAATGCTTTTATGGATTAAAAGAAACAATGAAGTACATACGGCGAATTCAAGACCAACGTGTCGTTTTGAACCGGTACAGAATATTTTAAACATTTAGCTAAGGGTCTTTCTGTTTGTTATATTGAAAAAATTTAATCTCTCGTGTATCTGCGCAGGTTATGAAATTGGTGCGCATCGGGATGGGTACCATACGGCGTTAATAGAGAGTTTTAGTTTAGCACGCGCAACGGCCTTGCGCACGCAACGGGTGAGAGAGAGCAAGACTGCGCATGCGCTGAACCTAAGAGAGGTGCGTGCGTTTGCGCGCGCAAGAGATGCGCACGCTAGATCTCGGCGCTTACGTTGCGCCCGCTACGGCCGTTGCGTACCTTACGGGCGCTTCTCTCGCGAGATCTCGACCGGTCGAGACAAGCAAAATGGCTGCGTCCGACAGCAGCACAAGCGGCACGGCGGTCATGGCAGCGAATAAATCCCGCGTCCATTTCGGAATTGCCCTCGATTTGGAGCTCCTTGCCTACGTGAGTAGCTTGAATGCGTTCGCGGACCCAGTGCAGTGGACAGTGATCGCTGCAAAGATGCAGGAGATATTCGATGTCGTCGAGACTGCAGTCGCCCTTCAAAAGCCACTGCTCTCGGTTTGTGAGCATCAAATCGTCTATCTCTTCCCATGAAATAGTGGCCAAAAGGCGCTGATTCGAAAGGATGCTGGAAGGCATTTTTCCTCCCTCGCTGCTGCTCGCCTTGTAGAAGTCGTACCAACCGTCACCGTTCACCACAGATCACCTCAACAAAATTTGCGCCATCGTAAAATCTTGCCTTGTCTCGTGCCTTGACTTGTGTCAACTATGATCGGATATTGTAGTTTATTTCTTAGCCACTAGATGGCGCAGAAAAACACGCCGAGACGAAGGCGCTGACGCCTAGACGCAGTCCACGTTTCGGTTGTTGCGTACGGTAAACTAAAAATGTAGGAGACAGCCTCAACTCTAACGTACGCAGCGCGCAGGCCGTTGCGTACGTACAGGTTTGCGCGCGCTAAACTAAAACTCTCTATTTACTGGATGGGCCGATGGCGACCGCGGAAGAACTAAGGGTGGTACACTTAGTACGCGACCCGCGCGTCATCTGGCTGTCACGTCAGCGACGCAAATGGTGTCGTCCTAGATGTGCCAGCGCCACCGTGCTTTGCAACGATATGAAGCACGACCTAGACGTCTTCGAGAATATTACTCTGGAGTTTCCCGGCCGGGCGATACAGGTGACATACTAAAGTGCAATTGCGACTACAGCACTGGCAAATATGGGCCAGTTAACTAGAGGAGTAAGAATGGGGCGAAACCCATTCGGCAGGCATTGTCATATCATGAATGTTAATTTGACAGTATCCCTCAAGAGAAAAGTATGTAACAGCTGCATCACCTACCGAGCGCAAGCCTGGAGACTTGCGAAAAGTGTTCAGTTGAAATTTTGGACGACGCAGCGAGCCATGCAAAGAAAAATGACAGGTGTAGCCTCAAGAGACAAGAAGAGAGCAGTGTGGGTCAGGGAACAAAAGGGTGCTCAGGACATATTAGTCGCTATTATGAATGGGCATGGGCCGGGCATGTAGCGCGGAAGGCAAGATAGCTGCTTCTCAGTAAGCGTAACAGACTGGATTCCAAAGCGATAGAGAGAGAAGCATAAAAGAAAGGCAGGGGGGTTAACCAGGGCTGAGACCAGAAGGCTACTCAGCACTGGGGTAGGGGGATTAAAAGTTAGAGAGGAGAGAAGGCAAGCGCCCGAGGGGGAGGCAGAAAGTTAGGTGGGCAGATGAGATTAACAAGTTCGCTGTGATGCCGTGGCCGCAGGAAGCAGGGGACCGGGTTAACTGGCGAAACATTAGAAGGCCTTTCTCCCGCAGTAGGCTTAGTCAGGCTGATGAAGATGATATGCTAATTTTTAGCATTGCCATGATGCGTTGCATGAAGCTGCCCGCTTGCGCTGTGGATGATAGGTCATCGAATGAGATATCGCATCACCCTACTGAGCAGTCGCCATAGTTGTGCGAGAGCAATTACTGAGAAAGCAAGATGCTATTACCGATTCTAACCTTTATTGAAATTTCTTGCACAAGTAACGTCCGACTCGCCGCATATAGTTCATCTGAATGAGCAAACCTCCACGGTATGCTTCAGACAATTCCAAAAACTCACGTTCATGTTGAGACAGAAACATCGAACATACTACCCTTGAAGAAAGTTATTCTATCAAAAGTAGTGTCGGAGCGCTTTTTTTAAGATTGATAATTCGACAAGTTAACTTGTAGTATTATGTTATTCCAATGTTAAATATCGTTTAACGTGCACATTCGACTGGTTCTTGCTTTCACAGGTGCGTTTCGAAGACCTTGCTCTGAACACCCTAAACGTTACCTCGGAGATGTACAACGCACTCGGACTGCCTTTGACAACGTCCGTTAGGCAGTTCATCGATTGTCACACCCACGAGACAAACGTCAAAGTGCAACGCAACGCATACGCTACCTCCAGAAACTCCAAAGACGTGGTCAACGCCTGGAAGCGACAAATTAGGCCCGAGGAGGCTTTGCACATCCACTGGGCCTGTGGTCACGTGATCAAAAGGCTGGGTTACGAGCTCTGACGTTCACTACCCACACTGGTAGCTTACCACGTTATGTGTCGTTCTGCTAAGTTCTGGGGAACCAGTTTGATTCGTGGCCATGGCAGCCCCATTTCGATGGGGGTGGAAGTAGAAAGAGCACACGCGTACTTAATTGTTCAAGGAACCCCTGGTGGTCGAAATCAATGCGGGGTCCCCTACTACGACGTGCCTCGTAATTATATCGTGGTTTTGGGGAGGTAGAACTGCAGCGATTAATAACTCTGACGTTCAGAGTGAATAACGTAAGAGTTCAGAGTCAACAACTTCTGGAATCTGAAATACATGTCGGTCAGTTCCGTCAAGCAAGCATTTACCAGGCCACCTTAATGCCCATATTAGGCTACTAGGACATTCTCGTTGTGGTGCCACAGGTCGCTCTATAGAAAATTTCTTTTTATATTCTGGTACGGTTGCTCTGAAAAAAAATAATGTCACAGTATCGCCGCAAGGGCCAAGCAATGAATCGATAGTGTGGCGAAGCCTTGGCACTGTTTAATGGGTAGTGCTCTCCAGAGGCTTCTAGTGGGCCGTTCTCTTCTGAACGCCGCTCGCGCTCGGAGTCCGTGCTTTTGCCTTGACTGTCGCCACTGCGTATTGCCGCTGAGTGCCGTCCAATAAACACATTAACAAAAGCAACGAATTGGAATGTTACATCGGCGCAGGGGCGTCTGCGCGAGCAAGCGTTTGGTGAGAAGTGTCACCACGGACTCGAGCCAACGGGGTGTTTCGACCGCCTCCCACGCCTATTCGTGCGTGGCTCTGCCGTGTCCAGGGAAAAGGAGATACTGGGGACTGAGCCGACGCCTTGTGATTGGACCTTTAGTGCCCCCCGGCACAGGCAGCATGCCCCTTTGGCCCTGGCTTTACACAGACGGCACCCGCGGATTGACCAACCCACGGGAAATGGGAAATGTATGCGGAAAATTATACCTAAGAATAATTTCGTCCGGTTGTTGTTGCTGTTGTACTGACCCGGGGCTGAAAAAACGTATTGCAAGTCAAACGCCGCTCCTAATTTGTTGGGTTACAGAGTACACTTTGACAAGGCAACAAGACTACTAATACGTCGTGGTTCAGTAATGGACGTAAGTTGTCAAAAACAATTGCGTTCAAAACAAGGAATTGAAGAATGAAATTGAGATGAACACTCTCCGAACTACTTGTGTTTTTACCCATTCGGCAGAAGAAACTAGCACTGATTACTATTTGTGGAAGTCACATTAAAAAAAATTATACCCTCGCATACCCTTGTAGAAAGGACTCAGCCTTGATGCCACGAAAAGCGGTCGCGGTGTAGTTTGTAAAGTTCGATTTCCGAAAAATGCTGTAATTGAACGTACCTTCTAATCAAGCGCAATTCGGTTATGAATCAGTTCTGATTTTTCTTGTCGTTTTGTAGACAGATCAACTGAGCACCGTCCATGACTTGCTTAACAACAGTATGTAAAGTGAGAATCGAATACTCATTCCACGCCACGCCGAGCTACGGAAGTTTATAAGAGGGTGCTAAATAACGTGGATTCATCGTATTAATAGTCCCATGTACAGGGCGCGCCGCGTAACTTTAGCCAAAACTTTAAAGGGGCCATGAACCACTTTTCCAAGTAATGATCTGATGGCCTCAGTATCGCAGTTTACTGCCTCCTGAATCGATTGCCGCAAACATTTCTCGAATCCTTTCAGAACGAGCGGAGTTACGGGGTTTTGGCGCACGCTCTCAGCGCGTTCTCTCTTTTCTCGTCCCAACGAACGCGCTAAAAGCTACACAGGGAGGGATGGCACGGGGGAAACATGTTACGTCAGCGCGCGTCGTGAAACGCGATCTCTCTCCCGCTGTGATTCGCGTGCGTGTGTATGGCTACCGTGTAAAGTTAGCAGACTGAGGAGTGCGGCACCGACAAGTGACGGCACCCTGTGGCAAGAAGCGCATCTGATCTGAACGCCGCTCTCGATTTATGTTGGCTATCAGCCAATGAGGATGCTATGTCTATTGCGACGTGGAGAAGCAGATACGCGACGTCAACCGGCAGACGCTCCGCCCAATGACGAGAGTGAGAACCGGCCTCTCTTTGAAAAGAGGGCGCCTGAGAAAACAGCAACTTCGCGCTCCGCTTGCAGCCTTTACACGAGGCGCGCGACTGCAATATTTGGCTGGGCAGTTCATAGCCATGTCAGCTTTCCGCAGGATGTGTTTTTTCAACAAGCCTAAGGGGTGCTTCATGACCCCTTTATAGGGGTCTGCTATCGCGCTACTCTAAAGTGTGCAATCGGGTCGCCTGCAGGGTATTTTGGGCGCTTTATCACCTCGGCAGCACTCGGCCGAGAGCATGCGTTCCCGCTGTCATCAAAGAAAAGCCAAAAGTCCCAATGCCAGCAACCAGTTGAGAATCCTACTTTCATATATATGAAGTAGGGCCCCCAGTGGGCCCACAGTGGCCCACTGGGGGCCCTACTTCATGTATGATAGCAGAGAGAGGAGACAATGGAAGGCAAGGCAGGAAGGCTAGCTAGAATATGTGCAATGGATAACCCAGCTGCACAGACTTCGCTGCCGGGCTAGTTGATTCATAGCCTTAAATTCAACCAAGGTATATTTTATATAAAACCCGAGCTATATTTTACATCCCTTGCTGCCCTACATGTGAAGGGGGGGGATGAGGCAGTGAAGTGATGAGAACATATTGACACAGGGTGGTTTCAAACTACGCGCCCAGGCCGATTTGTGCGCCCTCCCAATTGTTTGTGGCATACGTGCGAAAGAAGGTAAATGTGTGGCCGAGAGCGCGTGCCTGCTTGACCCAGGCCAGAACAGCTGCGCGCGACCCGCGCGGGACACAAGCAGAGGAAGAGAAGAAGAAGAGGTGTAGCTTGAGAGCTGGCAAGAGGACTCTTCTCCAGAGCTGCTCAGAGACTTCCGTTTTAGTCATCTCCTGCTTCCTTCTCGGGCACAAGTTCGCCCAACTCGCTATAGTTCACTAAAGTGTGTTTTTTGAACTGTGCGTTACAATATCATTTCAAATCAGTGCACGCACACTGAGCAAGGGCCGCGTATCGACGCCCACGTGTTTCAGTCTGTGTCCTTCATGTGCTACAGCCCAACTTTTGCATACGGACTCCTAAGCAGATAAACTGTGAGGCACTGCTCACGAGAACTTCGCCCTCGTCGAAGTCCCCATTCAACCAGCCTAAGACACGCAAGTGCTCGGTTAATTAATTATTAATTAATTTATAATAATTGATAATAATCATTATTATTTATCAATTATTTATAATTAATTAGTTTACAAGTGCCTTACAGGCATCGCAAAGGCATTTTGTAAGG
Organism: Rhipicephalus sanguineus; assembly: GCF_013339695.2. Lineage (NCBI taxonomy): Eukaryota > Metazoa > Arthropoda > Arachnida > Ixodida > Ixodidae > Rhipicephalus > Rhipicephalus sanguineus. The sequence continues at coordinate 78,810,834 of NC_051185.1, forward strand.
GGGCTCGATACAAATTAAGAACAAATTTGGTTAACATCAAAGCCAGCAGGAAAATGCAGAACAACATCAACAACAGCAAAAGCATGTACAAGTACAAAACTACTCATGTGTATGTCACATGAATAGGCAAGTTTGAAACACATAAAAGAAATACAACAGCCTGTTGGACAAAAGAGTTACACAGCAGTCCGCTGTTCAATGGAAACATCGCAGCGCGAGGCGGCCCCTCAGCACCACTGCTGGCTTGCGGCAGCAATGAGTTATGCGCGGCGCAGTGCGCGCGATGAGTAGTGCTCGTTATCGTCGGCTACTGTCTGCTGCTGCGCTTCGGTTAGAACGAACCGTCCACGCGAGGAAAGAACAATGCGCACGGCGCTCAGTGCGCCTGCGCAGAACTCGCTGCAGCCACCGGGCGGCGGTGGCGCGGCCGCCAATGCGATCCAATGTTCCATTTACCAGCGGAGCGCTGAATATATCCGCCTCGGCGGCATTCTGTTCTGCAAATGAGTGTACGCGCTCAATTAGTTCGAGATTTCTTTTTCGCGGCATTTTCGGCGTCGACGAGCAGCGGCGGCGGCCTGGACGAACTGAGGTCCTAAAATGTCACCAAATACCTGCGAGGCAAAAGAAAATACATTTGAGGAACATCTGACAAGTGTGTTTGGCGAAAGAGGTTTCGTGAAGATATTCTAAAACACTTGAATGGTACCGGAGACAATAATTTAGCAAGTAATTGGTTTCTTCGAATGATGACCACTAACACTCGCTTCAGATTATAAAAATCACTAGCGTTGCCTTTCTTTCCTGTTTTTTTTTTTCGTTGAGTTACCCAGTTTTACGTTAAATGTTCCCAGACTTATATCAGAATTATTCTTAATCGGATGACTTGAAAAGGAATCGAAATAATTTATTGTTTTAGGGATGACAATTTCTTAGACTGATATGTACTAACGTTGGATGTCCCTTTTATCGCTCGTCAAGCTCGCAATCAGGGGTGGCCTTATCACGAGTTAAGTCATATTGACAAAGGATTGTGCGTGAATAAACCTACGTCCATTTCCCAAATGGGCGTCCGACTGATTTACTACAGGCTCATATATTTCGCTAAGAACTACGAACGCATCAGTAAAGAAATGCCGCGACGTTTTTTATTGTTATAACTATTGTTAAAATTTTACAGCTTCTGTCCACTTGTGTCGAAAGTGCATTGTACCCAACGCTTCCCAATCCGTTGGTGTTTCGTTTTAAATTTTTGGTCGACGTTAAGACAATGACATTTGTAGGATGACAAATATTTCTCGGAAACGTTCTGGCGTGACGTACGAGATTCTTTTTTCGTTCTTTCTTTTTTTTTTTGAGCAGCTTGTACGTCATACAATAAAGGTTGTCCTACGAAGCGAGACTTGAATAGCCGTCTTTTTCTTTGTTCTCGTTTTTTCTTTCTAGTGTCGGCGATAGGTCCTTCGTTTCCGGTCGTATGATTTTTATCAGTGCGAAGAGACAGTTGAGGCAGAAACTCTCTGACTGTGTGATTAGCGTACATGACAAGCGGATACAGCAAGACCCACGCAAAAGGTAAGCGACTCGTTAAAGTTCACCGCACGAAGCTCTTCACGTTGGTGCGCCTCTCCGTTACACACGCTTGCTTCTTTTCCGTCTACGGCAACGTCTCGTTGCGCGCAAAGTTCAAATTGATAACACCACCCCACGCGTCGTATGTTCTGTGTTCGATTGAAAGTACAGCCGCGGCCACGTCTGTGTAGAGCACGCGAGCAGCCGGTTTTTGCTCTGCGGGGCGACACCTTGAGGCAGTTTCGGGCTCTGATGTGGTGTGTCAGGAGCATGCGCCGCCTAGTAGTCAGTCTGACCACGTCAGAGCCCGAAACTGCCTCAAGGTGTCACCCCGCAGAGCAAAAACCGGCTGCTCGCGCGCTCTACACAGACGTGGCCGCGGCTGTACGTCAGCGCTGCCGAAGGTCGCGGCTTCCGCAGGCATGAAACATGCCGGCCGTCTCTGTCGCGCGAAAGGCTCATGGAGATGTTCGGGACGCGGGGTTGCGTGCCTGAGGCAGCAATTGCGTGCTTTAACCAGCCAGACGTTGTCGCCTGCGGTCTCGCGCTGTATCTTAGCAGGCGAACAGCCGACGGCTCATACGTGTTGTGTTGTTATCGCAAAGTTTGTCTCGAAGCCATCGACAGCATGATGCAGCGGCCGTTGCCTTACGTTGAGGAACCGTTGGATTAAAGCGGCGGAGAAGGCGCCCTGTGACGAGTGGCCGTACCATTGTGAACACCATATTAACCATGGCAGGCCCGTAGCCAGGAAATTTTTTTTTCTTGGGGGGGGGGGGGGCACTTGCTGAAAACCTTGACATTGAGAAAAACAGGTATTTTTATTATTTATTTTCGGTAAAAACACCTACTTCACCAAAATTTTTGGGTGGGCCCAGGCCCCTAGGGCCCTCCCCCCTGGCTACGAGCCTGCACCATTACAGCAGGAAGCTTCATAAGCCTGCCGACTTTGTTGACACAAAATTTAGGCGTGCATATATAGGCCCCCTATACATAGACGCGCCCTACATTCACTTTCCGTTATATGATGTGTGGCCTGCTCCCACGTTTCCCAGCCTATGAGAGTGACACAGCTAAGAATCATTTCTGTTTTAGTTTTCTGAAGGGAAGAAGACTCCTAAGCAGCGGCGTACCTACAACTCTCCCAGTATTACAGGCTGCCTCCGGTTGAAGGCTGTTGATATCGGTTGTGTATACGTCTTTTACTCGAAACAGAAGTCTGGCTTACGTCTAGAACATACGGTTTTTTAGAGAACGCACGGGTATTGTCATTGTCAGGCCTTTTACCACTTTCAAAGACAGCTAATGATGTGCTACGTGTGTTGACGCTACTGTATAACATTTTTCGGGCAGTAAACATTCATAATGAATGAAATTTCGCTGAACAGAAGATAAACACGTCATTTTCATTCAGATTTACGACGGTGTAAGAGCACTATACGTCGTAAGAATGTGCGAGCATTTAAGCACAAATTTTGAAGGTATGTAAGTTTTGTTTATTGGTGCTACAGCACATGGTTCTGATAGCCTCTTTGATAGGTCTGTCTTATTTGATAATGAAGTTTGTAACGTCGCTCTCTGATTTCAGCATGGATTCGACTGCTGTCGCTGCTGGCTGCAGTCCTATTGGTGACGACCGTCTGCATCTACCGGTATGGACTAAATTACCGTTATCCGCTCCCTTCCTGGCACATCGCTACCCAGGATATTCGAAAGAACAGTGCCGTTGACGGACGTAACCATCGCCGGCATTCAGAAAAAGTGCAACCGAAAAACGTAACGACATCCGTCGACGTTCTCGCAAGCCCAACTCCGCTTTCGACGCAATCGGAACGTGTGACCGAGGTCGCTCTGAAACATTCCTTTGCTATCCAATCTACAAAACCCTCGAAAAGTGCAGAAACAAGCACGAGAGCTGCCGCCCCGATCGGTTCTAATGTTACAAAAACCCACTTAATGAAACATCCAGCCAAAGATAGTGCACACGACGATGCTAACACTACGTCGAAGTCCGCGGCTTCGCGGAGCAAGACAACCCGCGCGCCTCGCACTAACATTACGAAGTCCATGAAAGCCGAGCTACTGAAGCAGTTCGCAGTGACCTACCCTCAACAAAAACCGTCGAAAGTCCGCAGGATACTGGAAGTCGCTTACTTCCGTTCGGGATCCTCCTTCCTGGGCCAGCTGCTGTCGGCGAATCCTCGGACATTTTACCACTACGAGCCACTAAGGACGTTGCCCGCAAGTTCCCGGCTGTACGGCAGAGAGGCCCTTCGAGGCCTCGAGTACATCACGGATTTCTTCGGCTGCGATTTCGTCAACCATTCGGACCAGCTGCGGCTGGGCACGAAGAATCCGCACCCGTTTAGGCAGAACACTTTCCTGTGGAGCATATGCAAGGGCGTCAAACGAGTCTGCCTTGATCCTGAGTTTCTCAGCGCTGTTTGCAAGACGGCGCCGATGCAGGTAAGTCGACCTTGTAGAACACGCACAAGACTATTTTTTTTAAAGTGGTTTGTTTTGGTCACGCACATCGCCTTCCCTTCTAAAAGGGTCGCGGAAGACTGCAGAACAAGTGTCTTCGTGTTCGCAGTGGTGGTGGCTGTCATGATCTGGGGTAGTCTGGAATACATGGCTAGTTACCTCTCGAAGAGAGCCTTAGATTCGTTAATACCAGGCGCGCAACACCAATCGTTCATGACTATTGTGTTTTTGCAGAAAGGTAACGTGGGGCCGATAATTGCTTTTCTCATTGCCACGGAACCTTCAGGGAAGAGGACATATTCGAAGCTTCAGTGCGTAAGATTTCCCTGGTGGTTTAACCCACCGAAGGGAGGTTGCATTCCAACGCTTAAGTGTCGGAGTTACGCTCACTGAGTCTGCAACCACCTCATAGCCGCGACAGTACCCTGGCCCCTATGGTGAATCACATCCATACTGTGACACCACTATCCGGAATGTGACAGTGATGCACTTGCTGGGGACTTGCTTAGGTCTGCAATTAGGCCATCTCGCCACATCCGTGCAACAGGTCTAAGGCCTGGACGTCCACCCGGCATTCAAAGTTGTATGCATGGGCCATTTCATCGTTCGCTGCTAGATATCTTGCATAAATCAAATTTCTTCGCGGCTCTTTGATGTAGTATTTTACTATGCCTAAGACGAAACTACTGCAATAAAAAATGTCACAGTTTCGACGCAAGGGCGAATCAACGAATGCGATAGCAACAAAATGGAATGTCACACGAAGAACGGCAAGCAGCTCGAAAAGGTTCCTGAGTGCAAACGGGTACTAAAGTGCTTATTTGGGCTGCTTGGTGCATGCACATAGAAAACGAGAAACAGCCTGACGAGAAGGACCAGAGGACAGAAGCGCACAGCGCTTAGTCCGTCCCTTCTCTTGTCGTGTTCTTCGTACTGTTTGTCGTTTTCCATAGACAAAAGGGTAGCTTTTTCACGAGTAAGTTCTTAAAGTTTATCGACTTCATTTAGAGCATGGCGGATCACCCTACAGTGAAATTGATTACGTCCTCAGTGTCCTGCAACATTTTTGGAGCTTCGAATATTAGGGTACATGACAGCGCTTCATGTGAAAGAGCGCAAACTTTATCGTTTCCTTCGCTTCCTACGTGGTACGGGACTTATTGAAATTTCACTTCAGATACCTTCCTCATGATGCGTCCCATTACCGTCATAGAACGCCGGTACGGGGCCCCAAAAACAGTGTATGCAAAAAAAAAAGAGGTGAAGATTTTTATGACAAATTTCATTCTTAAACACGACTTTACGTCTTTTACCGCGGAGCTGTTTAAACTCGGAAAAAGATCCGTCTACCGTGAACAGAAATTACCTTCATCATGAACCGGCACGCGCTCTGTTCTTCCTCTTCGCCATCTTCATCTTCCTCTTGGCTCTCAGAACACGTGTGTCAATTTGTCCGGCGTGCGGTTCAATAATTCTGAATTGTGAGAGAACGAGCACAAAGAGAGAAAGAAAGTGAGAAATTTTTAGAAAAAAATTTGTTGGTGAGGCGGCATTCGAACCCGCGTACCCACGGTGCGAAGGCGAGCGTCGTAACTACTCGACTATCCGGGCTTTGTTTTCTTTGATAACGACTATCCAGGCACACTGGCAGAGCACACCATAGCATTGTATACTATAGTAAAAAAGGGGTTGGAAAAGGAATTGAGGGTGAGCAGAAGAGATGTGAGGATGAGAAGGAGGGTAAGGAGGAGGGGAGAGAGTAAAGCATAGCATAGCCTTGTATTGTGCAGTATAGCAAGCAAGTGGGAAAGGTAAGTGAGGTTGACGATGAGGGAAAGGAGGTGGGGAGAGAGTAAAGCGTAGCGTGGCCCTATATAGTGCAGTATAGCAATGAGGTGGGTAATCGAAGAGGGGGTGAGGAGGGGAAGTAGTACGGGAGTTGGTGAAGCACGGCATAGTTATTTTTACTCTAATGCAGCAAGGGTTAGGACAAGTAATTGAGGATGAAGAGGAGGGAAACAAGGACTGGAACGGCACCAACTCTGCTGTTTAGTTTCCTAGGCGCTATTTTGAATACGGAAATGTTCGGAATTCGACCTTGCGTGCGAATGCCGATGATATTCTGCGATAATATGAAGGGTGAAAACTGCCATTTCATAGCTCCTCATTCTTTTCTGAGAATGCTCTTTTAGGCCATGGAGACACTTCTTTTTTTTTTCTGAGAGAACGAAACGCATACACTAAATTTAAGACAAACATGCCCTTCAGACCTGTAATATTTTAATAATCTTTAAGGACATTTGTGATGATCTCATTGAAAAACTCATTTATCATGTGTCTACACAGGTTATGAAAGTGGTGCGCATCGGCATGGATTCCGTACGACGTTATTTGCTGGATGGACCGATGGAGATAGCGAAAGAACTAAGGGTGATACACCTGGTACGCGACCCGCGCGCCGTCTGGCTGTCACGTCGGCGACGCCCGTGGTGTCGTCGCAGCGCTGACTGCTCCAGCGCCACCGTGCTATGCAACGAGATGAACCACGACCTAGACGCCTTCGAGAATATTAGCCGGCAATTTCCCGGCCGGGCAATACAGGTGAGAAATCAAAGTGCAATTGCGAACACAGTTACATCAGTTATAGGCTAACTTTTAATGCGGTCATGATGCTCTGCATGAACCTAATTACATGAGATACCGTCGACCTGCCCGAGTGCGCTGCGGTTGATAGGATAACGGTTCATGTTTGCCACGCGGGTACAAGAAACCACACTAGTTATTTAATTAGTAAGAGAATGTTTACTGCAACATTTCATGCCCGATCAAACTGCGATCCCGAACTATGTGTAGCCCCTTATCTGTTACAATGCTATTCCTATCAACGGTTCGCTTTTCTATGAAACTGCAAATTTTTTTTAGCGCAGTGATTTGCAGCTGTCATGTAAAAAATAAAGCTATCTGTTTTTTGTAGACTTTAAGCCGTAGTAATTCTTATATCTATGGAGCCATTTTCCACATATTACCAATACAGGTAGCATTTACGGATGAAGGAAAAAACTTGAAGCAGAAATTCCGTACTGAGGAGTCGCCATAGTTATTTTGATTTTCTATTTAGTAAGGCAGAATTGGTGTGCGAGAGCCGTTTGTAAAAGAGTCGCTCGTGAATCTTATTAGCGATTCAAATATCGATGTCAATTTATCGCACAAGTAACGTCCAGCGCGTTGCATTGCTCTTCATAATGAGCAAACTTGCGGTGTATGCTAAAGACGATGCCCAAAACTCCCACTAACGTTGAGACCGAAACGCCTAACATACTATCCCTGAAGAAACTTACACTTTCAAAAGCGCTTCTAAACAACTTTTTTAACAATTTATGGCTTCACAAAGATTCACATGTAGAACCATGTTGTAAGAATGATGACAAAGCAAAGAGACAGTGAAGCGAAGGAAGGTATTGAGGATATTATGTGTTGTCTTAACTGTGGTGTAAAAATTATGATATAAATGTAAAGAAATTAGTTGACGAAAAAAACAACATGCCACCGGTAGGGACAGAATCAACCACCTTCGGACAGTGCGTCCGATGCTTTACCAGTTGCGCTAGAGGGGTGATCATCCTCCCATCCACATTATTAAGTAGTTATGTACATGTAAACATGGGGCTGTTAGCAACAGAAATACCCAATAAAATGGACGTGAGGACAAACGCCGCCCTTGCTCCGTTGGTAGAGCATCGGACGCGCTATCCGAAGGTTGTAGGTTCGGTCCTTACCGGCAGCAAGTTGTCTTTTCACCCAATTTATTTTGTTCACATTTACATCATAATGACTGCACTACAGGTACAGACAACAAATAGCGCCCCTTATACCTTCCCTGGCTGCACTGCCTGTTGTTTTCTCTGTTATACACAACCTAATGAAACTATGTCCTTGATCAATTCCCCTTCTGTTGTATATCATTTAACGTCCACCTTCAGCTGGTTTTCGTTTTCGCAGGTGCGTTTCGAAGACCTTGCCCTGGACACTCTAAACGTTACCTCGAAGATGTACAACGCCCTCGGACTGCCTTTGACCATGTCGGTTGGGCAGTTCATCGAGTCTCACACCCACGAGACAAACGTGAAAGTGCAACGCCACCCTTACGCCACCTCCAGAAACTCCAAAGACGTGATCAACGCGTGGAAGCGAAAAATCAGGCCCGACGACGCTTTGCACATCAACAAGGCCTGTGGCCACGTGATCAAAAGGCTGGGTTACGAACTCTGACGATCATTACCCACAGTGGTAGCTTAAGACACAAGGTGTGGCGCTGCTAAACTCGAAGGCGCGGGTTCGATTGCCGACCGCGGCAGCCGCATATTGATGAGCACGAAATGCAAAGAACACGGAATTTAGAGCACTTTAAGGGACGTATCCCAGTTGGTCAAAATTAATATCGGGTCCCCTACTACGGCATGCCTGCTCCTAATCATATCGTGGTTTTGGAAGGTAAAACTCCTGCAATTATTAACTCTGACGTTCAGAGTGAAGACTTGACAGTTTGGAGTGAACAGCTTGAGGAACCTAAAGGGCATGCCGGTCAGTTCCGTGAGGCAGCATTTACCAGGTGACCTTAATGCCCATTTTACGCTACTGGGAGATTCGCGCTGCGGTGTTAAGGGTCGCACTACAGAAAACATCCTTTTTATATTTTGGTCTGGTTGCTTTAAATAAAATAATGTCACAGTATCGCCGCAAGATTGAAATAATGAACGCGGCAGCAACAAATTGGAATGTTAAAAAAAGTAAGGGTAGCAGCTCACCTCATTTGCATGCGACCTGGCGTAATCGAACAAAATGCCGGCGTACGCAAACGAGGCCGCTGCAGTGAGCGAAGTGACCTGTGTGCTTTTATCGCTTCAACACAAACTGAGCAGTGAGAGCGCAGGACGTACAACCGTACGAACTGTCTGCTGATCCCTGTCAAGATATGGCACGCTCGCCCGGCCACTCAAAGTACGAAGTGTCTGCCAGAGCGAAGCATTGTCCCCCTCCGCCCCCCCCCCCCCCGATTGGCCTTTCGCACGGCGAAAAAACGGTCGACGAGTTTGCTCTCCGCTTGAAGCGCGATCGTCAGATGATTTCACTCGCACATAGCACATACGACACGCGCGGCTAAGTTATCGCCTTTGGACTTTACATGGAACCTCTCGGCGACAACGACGGCTACGGCAGAAATGTCCCTGGAGTGACCATATGACTTCTACAGAAAGAAAAGGCCAGCCTTTTGTAGCGCCACACGCGAGTTGTATTCTTCAGCTGTTTTAACGACGATTTCTCCGAAACTTATCTTTTATCTTGACTAAAACGTAATAAAAATCCTTTGTGGAAGTGATCAGTTCATTAGAGTACTTTACTTAACAAACAGCCAGTTGCGCTCCGCAGTTTCCCCTTTGGGAAAGTGTTCCGGGCTGCTTCAAAGTGCTCCAAAATATTCAAGTCTACTATGGATGATAAGCGTTCCTTTTTTCATGTAAATGATTTTATGGCGTCCCTAATAGATTTTATTCTTTACGCGGCTGAGAAGGTCATACGTCAAGGAAATTGACTTTACTATTTCCGTCATGTACATTCGTGACAATTACCCGAGATTCATTCATTCACAAAACTTTATTAGGACCCCGCAGGGGCGTCTGTGGAAGCAGGCGTTTGGTGTGTAGCGACACCACGGACCCGAGCTAACGGGGGGGTTTCGACCCCCTCCCACGCCTAGCCGTGCGTGGCTGTGCCGTGTTCGGGGAAAAGGGGATCCTGGGGGTTGAGCCGACGCCGGGTGCTTGGACCTTTAAGGCCCCCCGGCTGAGGCAACACACCCCTTTGGCCCTTGCTTCACGTAGACGGCACCCCTGGGCTGACCCACCCAGGGGAAATCGGCGGTCGCCTTTTCCTATCCCTCCCTCTGATCTTTTTCTTTCATAGTTTCTTTCCTCTCTGTCCTGTCTCCTACTCCCTTCAGTTACTTCCCTGGTTTCGTAGGCGGCCTGGGTTAACCTTGTGCAAATAGCCAACCTCGGTCTATGCGCATTTGGTTATAGTAGCGGTGTACGGCTGGCGTCTGCATGTTTTCGATTCAATGAATCTTGTAGCGTCCCCATGTTGGGCTCCGTGGTGGGTGGCCGCCATCGCTGCCGAATCCAATTCCATTAGTATGCATAGAGCATTTCCCCTCATTAGTGATCGTGCCGCTTCAAAGCGCGTACGCACCGAAGACCTGACATTCCTTAGCCGACCCATAGAAGTATTCCCACACTATCATGTGGTACACAGCGAGAAGACCGACAAAACAGCATGAACCGTGTCCCCTTTCATAGTATCAAGATCACTGACAGCCACCTTAGGTGCTGGCTATAAAGTTACAAAAATGGCAAGTGGAGACCTCATTCTAGAACTCCGTGACAAGGCACAATTTGAGAAATTACACAACCTCGTAACCTTTGGCGACATTCCAATCACTGTAACACCTCATAGATCCATGAATTCAGCACGTGGAGTTGTATCCGACACTGATCTGCTTGACCTCACCGAGGCTGAACTACTGGAAGGATGGAAGGAACAAAATGTCACAAATGTAAAGCGAATCATCATCCGAAGAAATAACCAGGAAATCCCCACCAAACACCTGATCCTTACCTTTTCCACAAGCGAACTACCGCAGACTATAGAAACTGGCTACACAAAGACACCTGTAAGACCTTACATCCCCAACCCTCGCCGATGCTTTCAGTGTCAAAGATTTGGCCATGGCTCGCAGAGCTGCCGTGGTCGACCTACATGCGCAAATGTGGTGTTCAAGGCCATGCCTCGGACACCTGCAATGACACACCACACTGCGTGAAGTGCGACGGCGACCACGCTGCGTATTCACGCTCTTGTCCAAATTGGAAAAAGAAAAAGATATCATAGCACTGAAGGTCCGAGAGAACATATCTTTCAAAGAAGCACGCAGAAGGTGTTCGGCCTTTCACGGCCCAAGCTATGCTGATGCGACGCGTCAGGGGGCAGCGTCGCGTCGGCCACCGCCACTGTCCCAGCTCACGCAAAGTGAGCCAGCGACCGTGGCGGCTGCCCCCACGGTGGCAGCAGTTAAGTCTGCTCCACCAACTAAGCCAGAGATCCCGGCTACTCCAGGAACGTCGGGTCTCACGACCACGCCTCGCCAGGCGAGGTCGGAAAAACAAACCAGCAGCTCGCGTACGCGGGCGTCCAGTGCCTCACACGAGGCAATGGACACAACTCCGGTACCCCTGGTACCGAAAGAGAGGCGTAGCTCCCTGGAGCGCGCCAAGAAAACTAAAAAGCCGATAACAGGGCCCAACGACGGCCCCACTACTTGAGTTCTAACTTTCCGATTAAACAACAGCCACTTCCTTTTCGTACACACAGCACTACACTACCTCCATAATGGAAACACAAATTATACAATGGAACGTCAGAGGACTGCTCAGAAACCTCGATGATATCGAAGAACTTTTACACAAACATTCACCAAAAGTGCTGTGTGTACAAGAAACACACTTAAAATCCAAACACACGAACTTTCTACGCAGTTACATCATTTTCCGTAAGGACCGGGATGATGCCATGGCGTCATCCGGTGGTGTAGCCGTTGTAGTTAGTCAAGGAATAGCATGTACACACTTACCTCTCCAAACGTCCCTTGAGGCAGTGGCTGTTCGAGCGGTCCTGCTGAACAAACTCGTCACCATTTGTTCTCTTTACATACCCCCACACTACCACCTGCAAAAACATGAATTCCAGTCCTTAATAGATGAGCTACCAGAACCTTATCTGGTCCTTGGGGACCTGAATGCACATAGCAGTCTGTGGGGCGATTCTCGCTGTGATGCGCGAGGTCGTCTGGTTGAACAGTTCCTTTTCTCTTCCGGTGCGTGTCTGTTGAATCAGAAAGAGCCAACATATTATAACCTGGCTAACAATACCTATTCCTCCATAGATCTCAGCATTATATCCCCATCGCTTCTACCCTTACTCAATTGGAAAGTAATTATTAATCCTTACGGAAGTGACCACTTTCCAATAGTTCTGAATGCACCAACAATTAATGAATCTCCTCCACAAGTTCCCAAGTGGAACATTGACAACGCCGATTGGGAGGAGTTCCGTAAAGTTGCCTGCTTAAGTTGGCCTGATATGTGTGGTTTAAGTACAGATGCAGCAGTAGATTACTTTACAGCTTTTCTCATCGATGCTGCAACTAAGTGCATCCCACAAACAACTGGACTGCCCGGCAAAAGACGTGTGCCGTGGTGGAACAATGATTGTCGAAACGCGCGCAAAAAACAAAACAAAGCATGGAGGGTGCTTCGAGACTCTCCAACAGCCGAGAATCTTGACAATTTTAAAAACATAAAGTCTCAAGGCAGGAGAACGCGTCGACAAGCAAGAAAGGAAAGTTGGCAGAGGTTTTTATCGGGCATCAATACATATACACAGGAGGCTAAAGTCTGGAACATGGTCGGTAGGGTAGCAGGTCGACAAGCACATTCACTTCCTTTAGTTAACACACAAAGCGACAGCTTGGAAGACCAGGCAAACTTCCTCGGCGAACATTTCGAACAGGTGTCCAGCTCGTCGCACTATACTAAAGCTTTCCAGCGATACAAAACAAGAATCGAAAGACAGAAATTAGATCGCAAGTCCAGAAAACACGAAGCGTACAATGAACCTTTCTGCATGGCTGAGCTACAAGCATCGCTTAATTGCTGCAATAATTCTGCCCCAGGCTCCGACCGTGTTGTGTATGAAATGTTGAAACACCTTCCATCTGAAACGCAAAAAGCCCTCCTTTCCCTGTATAATGCGGTTTGGTTTTCCGGCGAGATCCCCTCGACCTGGAAAGAAGCCATCATTATTCCTATTCTAAAACAGGACAAGGACCCATCCTCCGTTGCGAGCTATAGGCCCATCGCACTAACAAGCTGCCTGTGTAAACTTTTTGAAAAGATGATAAACCGCCGACTTATATATTTCCTCGAAGCAAACAAATTACTTGACCCATACCAGTGCGGTTTTCGAGAAGGCAGATCTACCTCTGACCACCTTGTACGTATCGAGGCACAAATTCGCGACGCTTTTATCCACAAGCAATTCTTCCTTTCGGTGTTCCTCGATATGGAAAGGGCCTACGACACCACATGGCGCTTTGGAATATTAAGAGACCTGTCCCACTTAGGTGTCCGTGGAAGAATGTTAGATATAATAGAAAGTTACTTATCCTATAGAACATTCCGTGTTCGAGTGCGCAATGTCTTGTCCCGAACATTTGTCCAAGAAACAGGAGTGCCGCAAGGTGGCGTGCTGAGTTGTACACTTTTATTATCAAAATGAATTCTTTGCGTTTGTGCATCCCGCGTAACATGTTTTATTGCATATATGTCGATGACGTTCAAATCGGTTTTAAATCTTGCAATCTTACAGTGTGTGAGCGGCAAGTTCAACTTAGTTTGAAAAAGTTAACCAAATGGGCAGACGACAACGGGTTCAGCCTTAACCCGCAAAAAAGCACCTGCGTCTTATTTTCAAGAAGGAGAGGCCTCCATCCCGATCCGGACATTCACCTACACGGCCAGCGGCTACCTGTAAAAACCGAACACAAATTCTTAGGCCTAATTTTAGACATGAAATTGACCTTTGTACCTCACATCAAAAATCTCAAATACAAGTGTCTGAAAGCTATGAATATCCTCAAGGTTTTGTCGCGAACATCATGGGGCAGTGATACAAAATGTCTGATGAATCTGTATAGAAGCCTAATACGCACGCGCCTAGATTATGGGGCGATAATCTATCAATCTGCGACACCAAGCGCCTTGAAAATGCTCGACCCGGTCCACCACTTGGGCATTCGTCTTTCTACGGGTGCTTTTCGCACCAGCCCCGTAGAAAGCCTCTACGTCGTCTCGAACGAGTGGTCGCTCCACCTGCAGAGATCTTACATGTCCTTTCTATATTACCTCAAAGTGAACGCAGACAAAGAACACCCGTCACACTCCACAATTAATGATTTGTCCAGTTCTGCCCTGTTTTACAACCGTCCTTCGGTGAGACAGCCCTACTCACTTCTCGTGAGGAGCTTAGCTGAGGAAATGTGTGTGCCGCTTCTCGAACACTGTTTGATGGCCCCTGCCGCACATCTCCCGCCGTGGCAGTGGCAGCTCTACAATGTGATGTATCCTTCGTGGAAGTTACAAAACACGCGCCTATAACACATATCCGTACATATTTCCTCGAACTACAGCACAAATACAGTTGCCCAGAATTCTTTACCGATGCCTCAAAGTCCAATACTTCTGGGTCTTACGCAGCTGTTGGTCCATCTTTTTCCGATGCCGGCATTCTGCACCCGAATACGAGCATCTTCACTGCAGAAGCATACGCCATACTTGCGGCCGTCAAACACATAAAACAATTAAAACTCCAAAGCGCAGTAATATACACCGATTCCCTAAGCGTGGTAACAGCCCTCAAAACTCTGAACAAACACAAAAACCCCGTCCTCGTCTCCCTGTACTCACTCCTATGCACAGTCTGCGCACTCAAACAGCGCGTCGTAGTGTGCTGGGTGCCAGGTCACCGCGAGATCCAAGGCAACGTGTTGGCTGACCAGCTAGCAGCCTCCGCCCATGAAAATGCTGCCGCCAATACACTCCTTTCCGTTCCTCCACTGGACTTAAAACATTTCATTAAAAGCAAGCTAAGGGCTTATTGGCAGAACACATGGGACACACACACACACAAAACAAACTACATGTTATCAAGCCGCATCTGGGTAATTGGCCGCCAGTATCAAAATCACGCCACACAGAAGTAATACTTACAAGGCTAAGAACAGGACACACACACAGTACACACTCACACCTTCTATCCGGTGGTGAACCACCCATGTGTGAGAAATGTGGTGAACCACTCACCGTGCTTCACATTTTAATTCAATGTACAGAATTAGACACACTACGAAGAAAACATTTTATATTACCCTACCGACAACAATTACCATTACACCCAGCTATGTTCATCGGTAGGGAACCTGTTTTTAAACATCAGTCGCTCTTCGCGTTTTTAAAGGAAGTCCACAGCTTTCACGTCACATACCCAGGCAGTCCGTAGCACGACCTCTGAAAAGAGGTTGGTGCTACGGAGCTACATTGGAGGAAGCACCTGCCTCCCTGCCTTTGGCCTCAAAGGCCCTGAGGAGGTATTCGTGCTCACAACATACCCTCATTGTTTTATCGTCACAATCACTTGTCATTCATTCTATATGCACATGCCTCACGTCATCTCATAATTTTACTACGTATATGTTTTACCCGCCTTTAGCGCGAGGAATTTTAGGCCCCTTTACAGCCACCTAACATAACCATTGTTCACTTTAGCTATCATGTCCTGGCGCTCTTTGGCCATCACATGGCCCTTGCGCCAATAAACAACATACATCATCATCATCAAAACTTTATTAGGAGTCCTGAAGCCCGGTCTTTTCAGACCGAGGCGGGCCGCGTCCACGCCGGCACCGTTAGGCCGAGCCTTAGGGCGCCATCGTGAACCCTCCGGACAGCCCGTAGTTGATCCTGATACGAACAGCTGGAGATCATCTTCTGCCAGTGAAGCCATTTTTCTTCGGGGTTGGCGAGAGTGTACTCACAATTGTCGCAAACGGCAACATGTTAAATACAATAGAGATGTGCCTCTCTAGCCGCACGTTCCGCGTTAGATTGGGCAATGCCCTGTCTAGACCTCTTATCCAGGAGTATTCTGTGCCTCAAAAAAGCGTGCTTATTGGCCCCCTTGACATTGTGAAAATGGATTCTCCGCACGCAGTCATTCCATTTGCAATGTTTTATTCAGTATATGTCGGTGCTGTGCAGATAGGATTCAAGTCCTTAAACCTTGCATTTTTTGAGCAACAAGTCCGGCGTATCACATAAAAGCGTATGAGTGGATACCGAGCCACTAATGTACCTTTGGTAAAGACCCCCTATCGAAAAAAACCTAGGGCAGCTCCACTGCTCTGAAACCTGAGGAAGTGCGTAGCACGGCCACCCAGCGATTCCCGCTCGTAAAGTTTCCACTGCTCCGCTTAAAAATTGCCGATGACGTAGTGTCTGAGGTAAGCATGCAGGATTTCCCCGGCACGTGTAAAATCTTGTTAGGGAAATTCAACATAAGAGAGCAAATATTTGGGCAAGTTGCTGATCCATTATGTGACTAACAGCGCAAAAAAGGAGTTGTAAGTCAGCGCTCGTCTGTGTTTCTTCCTTGTCCCCCGTTCTTTTTTGCGCTGTTAGTCACATTAGGGACATTCGCAAAATCCGTGTGCAACATGCGCGCTACTTTTTGCTGCGCTTTATCGACTTCCTGCTTGTTACGGCAGTTAAGATACGCGTCGTCTGCGGCGATTTCCGTCAGGTTGTGTCCCCCATCAGATGTAGCGACGCAGCGCCGGTGAAGCGTAGGGGGAGGAGCATTCGCTCACTCGGAGAGGCGGTGGCACCCTCTCTAGCGCGGCCTCGGAGTCAGTCGCGGGCTTTAGAAACGGATTGAACGACTTTTAGTTAATTACTGTGATTACTTCCTGGTAACCTCTGTTGATTATAATATTTTGTACCTTGCTCATTTTAACCGGCTTTTGAGCATTGCTAGCCTTGTTATAGCCTCCATTAAGCGCCTTGCTGCGGGCGTGATCCTGCCACATGAGATGCATGGATGGACGACAGGCCTAATGTGCACTGCTGAATGTGCCCACCCGATCAGCTCATGATGGCATTCGCATGATAGCTATACCATTATCCCGAACCGACACAGCTATTCCCGGAAGGAACTTTTCTTGGCAATGCTGTGGAAGCTACAGAACCAGAGGACGTGCCTGCTGGAACGTAAAAAATGGTACCTAATTTGGTTTATATTTTTCTCTCTTGCCTTGCTGTAACAGTTTTCATATGAGGCTTAAACAGTTAAGGGAAATCGTAAGCGAAATCAAATGATGTTAACTTTTCAAGAATTGCTTCTTTTTTCTCGTTTTTTAGAGAGCACCACATTTCCTAAAGCATCTTTTGCAAGGCCTCCCAGACGTCAGTTGATCCATGCTCGGCCGCACACTCACTGTTTAGTTCTTCAAGAGAAATTATACTAGAAATGTGACACTGAGACGCTTGCAGAAGAATCGGAATGTCTCTCCCAACCACATTTTTCATCTGTTTTCCTACACGCGTTAACGCTGCGAGTAAGCAAAACCGAAACTCTCATTGAAATGAGGTGGGCGCTGCCGTACTACTTGTTGAGTAACACGAATGTGCGGAAGCCCCGCCTCCAAAGCCTTCGCTCCACTGCCAAGATAACGTGTGCCCGAGTATTGAAGATTTCGTTCGCTGCCAGGTGAACTTATATAACTTGTACAATGGAACTCGACAACATTCACCAGCGTTCGCCTCCATACTTAGTGTCCACATCTAACAATTATTGCTGGGGTTTTACATGCCAGAACTCCGATATGATTATGAGACACGCCGAAGTGGAGGACTCCGGGTTAATTGTGACTTCCTGGGGTGCTTCAACTTGCACCGACATCTAGACACACAGGTGTATTTTTGTTTTTGCTTTTTTTTTTGCATTTGGTCTCCGTCGAAATGCCTCCGCCGTGGCCGGGAATCGAACCCTCGAGCAGCTCCGTCGTCCGCCAGGAATATTTCGAGCTGAGGAGACGCTTCTCAGCGCCTGTGGCTGGGCGTCGCCTTCACGAATGACTCCCGATTTTGGAGCAGAATGGCCCACATCGCTAAATGCTACCGTTGTAGCTGCGAGGACAGGGCTGTCCATATTCTGTCTGACTGCTTCTCTTTGAATGTACCCAGAAAATAAATTCAACTGGGACAAAAATGAATTCTGGAGGCGACCCTTATTCTTGGCATGGGTGATAGTGACACTTGCACGTAGCCGCTCGTATGCCCTGATGTATTGCTTGGGTTACCTTCATGCATCGCGCGCTGCCGTAGCGGATCTCAAAGGCCACCTCAGAGGCACTGAGGTTATCTCAGAGATCTCAGAGGCACTAAGGTCGCTTTTCGTTCGTTTTCCCCTGGAGCGTCAAGATTTTACTCCCGCTGAGCCTATAGACCGATCTCAGCCCATGCTCTACGCATGCGCGAGTTTCTAGAGGCGGCGCTACCGCCATCTTAGTTGTTCTCGGAGCGCACGTGGTGCGGCAGCTTTCTGCATGCTTCACTCAGGTATACCGGCGTTTTGCGCGAATCCTCGGCGCATAAGACGATTGAATGTGCTGAAAATTAAGCTGTGTCCGAATCTGCAATGTTGCTGTGTTATTTCACTTCAACCGCAGTTCCGGCGCTATGAAAAAAAAATTTCCCGCCAGCTCCACTTCGCGAACACTGTCGAACCAGCCAAGCTAATGGCCGTCATTCATCCGGCTACATCGTGCTCCCATGTTTTTGAAGTCTTCCCTTCGTTCGCGCTTAGCTTCGGCCTCTCTTGGGCAAACATCGCGGTTGGCTCGGCGAGGACGTGCCCGTTCTCGCGTCAGCTCTTGCTGACGCTCACGTCAAGCGGTTTCTTCATCGGGATAACGAGAAACGTTCGCCATTCTGAAAGCGCAAACTCCTGAACACTCAGCCTCACCCCATGTTGGCGCGTTTCTTCGAAGGTTCGCCGCTCCTCCGAGCTTCGACATCTTCCGCCCTCACCTCTCGCAGCAGGGCGCCGCCCTTCCCTTCCTCCCTTCCCTCACTCTCGCCCCACTGCGACGTCACGTGATTACCGCTACGCCAACACCGCACATGAAAGAAACGCTTCGCGGTTAAAAAACTGTCGACAGTGCTTACTCGGGGCCAAGTCGTCTCCTCGATATATTTGATGCGCTTGCGTCTCTTCGCATTGTTGTTGCTCCTGTTCGTTGAATAAATAATAATAATAAAAAGGAGACAGTACGTTCGTGTTGTTATGAGAGAAAATATCTGCTTGAGTGGAATTAACGTCGTCACGGAAACAACAAGATCATAGAATGCGGAAAATAACTTGGCCAATCTCAGCACAGCTTTTTGCGTTTGTTTTCTGTCAAAGCAACACATCCTACGTACAGTCGCGCTCAGTATGACTTGCAACACTGGAGCACGTGGCCTCATGAGTTTTAAAGATTTTATTATTTCGCATTCCTTCCACTAGCCCATATTTCTGCAACTAAACGCTATTCTCTCACTGGGGGATGTTCCCAAATAAGAAAATAATATTGAGTTACAGTAATGAAGCAAGTTGAAGCCACGCGCAATTATTAAACTCGTGAGGCCACGCGCTCCCGTGTTGCAAGTCATTTTGAGTGCGGCTGTGTGTCAACGCAAGATTTCAATCATATATGGTGATGCTTTAAACGTGAATGGAGAAGAAACAGTCGCCATGAAGCAGGTCAGAGGCGCGTACGGGAAAATCGACTCGCCGCATGCCCTTTGCGAAAGTTTAACGGCTCCGGCTAACGTCACAGAAATCTCGTGAATGGCAGAATATTTCCTGCTACGCGAAGGATGGAGAAATCAGGTCAATGACTTTGGCGGCAGACCCGATGCCGCGTATACGCGACAGCTCCCTCTGGCGCCAGGCGGAGGCCTCACAGCCGATAGGGCTTTGCCGCTTGGAAACTGCAGTGGACGGTACCTTATAAAAGCTGCTTACGCTCATATACATAGTCGTGCGCACGGTTCTCCATTACGGGAGGGGGGGGGGTTCAAATTTTCTCGCATACCCTCCCCCCTTCCCCGCTTCCCATTAGTAGAGTCGAAATGACGACATGGTTCATAAGGCATGAAGCAGAGAGAGACAGAGGCAGAATGAAAAGGATCAAAGACGAAGAAAGATAGCACGAGCAAGAAAGGGAACGAAATAGAGAAATGCCTACAAATAAAAAAAAGAAGAAATACACAGCGAAAAAAAAATCGCTGCCCACGCACTCCGTACGTATGGATAACCAGTGAAGCTGAAGCCTGCGGCCCCGGTGTTAAGCAGTGGGTTAATCCCGACGTTGTATCGAAGCCTCTCTCAATTATTGATGTGGTTTGAATGGCGAAATCCGCCGGTCTTCGAGGATGTTGAGGATGACGTCAAAGAGCTTGTTGACGTATATCGCACATGCCTCAGGAGCATTCTTTCAAAGTTCGACGCGTTCATCTCCTGCACGAACCAGCGTTGCGTGTCGTCGCCGTGAACCCTGATGCGTGCGAGCAGCTCAATTAAGCGGTGTCCTAATGAACTTCGGGGGCTGACAAAGTTAGAAATGCCGTTGGCTTGCCGAGTTGCGTTGTCATTGCAATCACGTCCTTCCTGCGTTCCTACCAGCAACGGACCGTGTTTGGGCAAACGAGGGGCCACTAGTCGTTCCTCGACGACGTTGAGCCTGGGCAAATTTGAAGGCATCGGTGGGTAAACGTAGCCGTTAATGTGGCTTAAATTTGGCATACTGCCTTTGATTAGCGATTCCTTGCATGTCCCACAGACCCGGAACTGACCGACCTCGGGAGAAGCTGGGGAACCACCGCGTCAGTACCTCTTTGGCATTCTTCCGTTGTTGTTGAAACCGGGCCCCGTCGATCGGAGCCAGGTTGTTGTCAAACCACAGGCGGTCGCAGACGTCACATCCGCAGCCGAAGTGCCGCTCGAGAAACTACCGCCGCAAGCGGGCGTTGGCCCCGGCGAACGCGTTGCGCCATTGCCATGTTGACGCTACTCTGCCAGCACTGCCGCTTTCTCGCCGCTTCCGCCAAGCATCCGCCCGCCATGGCGCGTAAACTTGGATCTGACGGAGAGACGACGTCACTAACGGCGCAGTCAATGGCGCGCGCGCTTGGATGCGACGTAGAGAACGACGTAACTAACGGCGAAGCCAATGGAGACCATTATCGAAACATGTGGCGAGCGGTTTTTCCTTTCGCTTAGCCATATACAGCTTTCGCTGTAAGACACAGAGAAGAGGAAAGAAGAAAGAACTATAGGATGAAGTAAAGAGAAAACTTGGAAAACATAGCAAAACAGCAAAAGCCAGCACTACATAGGTGAACATCAGCTCCGCTATGTCTCTAGCACTGCGCCTCCAGTGCAAGCTATGCTAATATTTTGAGATAATATATGTGGAACATACAAAGGGGGTTTTTTTTTAGAAAATGCAGATTTTTTAATAAAAGTGCTATGACTGTCACACCTCTGTCGTCTTCGCAAACGAACTCTACGCCAAGGCGGAAAAACTTTGCTGAACCAAAAGTTGCAATAAAATGAGCAATTAACAAAAACCTCAATAATCAAATTTTTAGATGATTAACCTGAGGGCAGTTGTTTCTATTGCAAAGTTGCAGGACGGGACAATTTATGGCATACCAATTTTCTAAAAATCTCAAGAAACACACGAAGTTTAATATATTAATCATCGAAATTGAGGGCCCCAAGCCAGGAAATGTGCCATCGGGGTTACGTCAGACCTGAAAGCTCACGTGACGAACTTTGAAAAAAGGCAAGTCGTAGCAGAATTTGGTCAGGAAAAACGCCACGTCGTCGCAAATACCCAATTGGACAGCTTATTCTTTGCGCTTAGTGCGTATCCGTTTCTTTGTTAAACTCTAACGAAATGCAAAGAACTATTTCGCCTGTCAGCGAGAAGTTGCGCCGCAGTGGCTGCCGCCTAGTTTTACGTTGTACAGTGAAAGAAAAGGCAGGAATTTCCCTTTTTCTTGGGTACAGAGTGAACAAAAGACACTACCTGCACTTCCACCTTATTAACGTGCCAAACAGTCATGCCCCAAAGATGATGATGATGATGATGACCTCTTGCTGATGGCGCTTACCCACAAAGGGGGATGGGCCAAGAACCGGGCGGCAGGATCTTTGAGGTAAATACTTATGAGGCTAAAGATAAACGTTGTAATTTTAGGCTAAAAGAGAGAAAAAAAAACATAGTGTAAAGGCGTTTATTGACGGCTGGATTGACGGCGACGATGCACAACAGTCACGACGGAGCGCAGACTCTCACGAGCACGAGGGGCGTGCTCTCCGAGAAGAGGCGAAGAGGGCGACCCACTAGAAGGCGCTGGAGAGGACGGCCCATTACAAGGTTCCAATGCTTCTCTACAATTACCCCGGGTACGAAAAGGGAGCCGTCTGGCGACCTAGCAGCTGGTCACTATGAGCGGGTCATGGTAGGGCTTGAGGCGCTCCACGTTGACAATGTCGCGCCCTCGACGGCGCATGTCGGAAGATGGGTCGATGGGTTCAATCAGGTAGTTGACCAGGGATGTGCGTTCGACGACACGGTAGGGGCCTTCGTATTTGGGCAGCAGTTTGGAAGAGAGGCCAGTTGCAGTGGTAGGGACCGAAAGCCATACGAGTGCTCCAGGTAGGAACGTGGGTGCAGAAGTGTTGGTCTCACCGCGGATGCTTTTCTGCCGCTCTTGGTCCTGCGTAGTAAAGGTCTTCGCAAGCTCGCGACACTCCTCAGCAAGTCTGGCTGTGGCAGAAATAGGCGCACACTCAGATCGATCCGGCTTGTATGGAAGGATTGTGTCGATTGTGTGCGACGGGTGCCTGCCGTACAATAGGAAAAATGGTGAGAAACCAGTGGTGCTTTGAGGGGCGGTATTGTAGGCTGTAGGTGACGAAAGGTAGAATGGAATCCCAATTTGTGTGATCGGCGGCGACATACATCGAGAGCATGTCGCCGAGCGTGCGGTTAAAGCGTTCCGTGAGCCCATTCGTCTGCGGGTGGTAAGCAGTAGTTTTGCGGTGAACAACGTTGCACTCTTTGAGGATGGCTTCGACGACTTCCGACAGGAAGACACGGCCTCGATCGCTGAGCAGCTCCTGGGGTGGACCGTGGCGCAGCATGAACCGGCGGAGCAGAAAGGAGGCTACATCGCGCGCTGTAGCCGCTGGGAGGGCGGCAGTTTCGGCGTATCGCGTAAGGTGGTCTACAGCGACGATGGCCCAGCGGTTACCAGCCGAAGTCAGAGGGAGTGGCCCATACAAGTCGATGCCAACGCGCCCAAACGGCCGGTCAGGGCAAGGTAAAGGCTGCAGACCTGCTGGTGACTGGTGCGTTGAAGTTTTGTGGCGCTGACAATCGATGCAAAAGCGAACGAACTTTTGCACGTAGCGGTACATGCCTCGCCAAAAGTACCGTTGGCGAATGCGGTGGTATGTTTTCGATACCCCAGAGTGCGCACACTGCGGATCAGCGTGGAACGATTCGCATATTTCAGAACGCAGACTGCGGGGTATTACTAGTAGCCACTGGCGGCCGTCGGTGTTGTAATTGCGTCGGTGGAGGAGGTCGTCGCGAATGGCGAAATGGTGGGCTTGACGACGCAACGCGCGAGTGGATGGTGTTGCCGAAGGATCAGTGAGCAAGTCTAGCAGTGAAGCGATCCATTGATCCTTGCGCTGTTCGGTAGCGATAGTGTGAACGTCGATGGAAGAAACGGCATTGTGAGACATTGAGCTGTGGGTATTGTCGTCAGGCAAGGGGGCGCGCGAGAGTGCGTCGGCGTCAGCATGCTGGCGTCCGTTGCGGTACAGCACGCGGATATCGTAGTCCTGTAGGCGAAGTGCCCAGCGGGCGAGGCGGCCTGATGGATCCTTCAGTGATGACAACCAGCAGAGTGCATGGTTGTCGGTGATGACATCAAATGGGCGACCATACAAATAAGGTCGGAACTTCGTAAGGGCCCAGATGATCGCTAGGCATTCCTTTTCGGTGACGGTGTAATTGGTCTCGACTTTGGTGAGCGTACGACTTGCATATGCCACGACATATTCAGGGAACCCAGGTTTGCGCTGCGCAAGGACAGCACCAAGGCCAACACCGCTGGCGTTTGTGTGTACCTCTGTAGGGGCCGTAGGGTCGTGGTGGCGTAGTATGGGAGGCGACGTCAACAGACGACGGAGCTTCGCGAAAGCGTCGTCGCACTCTGACGACCATGAATTGAGGGACCCGTTACTTCCGAGGAGCTTCGTCAGCGGCGATATGACGGTCGCGAAGTTTCGAATGAAGCGCCGAAAGTAGGAACACAGTCCTACGAAACTGCGCAGTTCTTTGACGGACGTAGGTTTGGGGAACTCGGTCACGGCCCGAAGCTTGGCTGGATCGGGAAGAATACCGTCCTTGGACACGACGTAACCGAGTATTGTCAGCTGCCGTGCTGCAAATCGGCACTTCTTTAGATTCAGTTGTAGACCGGCGTCGCTAAAACGCGTCAAAACATGCCGCAGGCGTTGAAGATGCGTGGAGAAGTCCGGAGCGAAAACAACGACGTCGTCGAGGTAGCACAAGCATATGTGCCATTTCAGGTTGCGCAGAACGGTATCCATCATGCGCTCAAAGGTGGCGGGCGCATTACACAGCCCAAACGGCATGACGTTGAATTCGTACAAGCCGTCGGGCGTGACAAAGGCGGTTTTCGGTCGAGCGTCATCAGCCATGGGTACTTGCCAGTACCCTGAGCGCGAATCCAGAGATGAAAAGAATTCTGCTCCTTGCAGGCTGTCAATCGCATCGTCTATTCGCGGTAGTGGATACACGTCCTTACGAGTGATCTTGTTAAGTCGTCGGTAGTCCACACAGAACCGCACAGAACCGTCCTTCTTCACAATAAGAACGACAGGAGACGCCCAGGGGCTGTTAGAAGGTCGAATAACATCTCGTCGAAGCATGTCGTCGACTTGCTCGTTGATTACACGGCGTTCTGTGGGAGATACGCGATATGGACGTTGCCGCAGTGGTGGTTGGGCGCCAGTGTCGATGCGATGCGTAACGGCGGAAGTGCGGCCGAGAGAAGTTTGAGCGACATCGAAAGAAGAGCGAAATTCGTCCAACAGGTCCAGAAGTTGGGAACGCTGGACCGGTGTAAGGTCGTCAGCAATGGAGGAACCAAAGACATCAGCGGGTGATGAACCAGACGTCGAAACAGCGCTGAGCGTACTGGAACTGTGGCAGTTCATTTCATCTGGTTTGTCCATAACTTGTGCGTCTTCGAGGGGTTCCACGCTGCCGAGACATTCCCCTCGGACCAACATAACACTGTACGGAGATGGGTTGATAACAAAAATTGACGTGCTGCCCTGAGTGACTTGCACGGTCGCGAAAGGCACCAGCATGCCTTTCCTCGTGCAAACACGGTCAGATGGCGAGAGAAGTGCAACGGTGTCGGAGAGACTGGCGCAGTACACTGACACCACCGTCGACGAGTTTGCAGGCACCTTGGTGTCGTCTTTGACAAGTACCTTGCCCGCAGCTGATGGACTGTCTGCCGGCGCCAATTCAGAGAATGGTGAGAGCTCTATTTCGGCTGGTG
Organism: Rhipicephalus sanguineus; assembly: GCF_013339695.2. NCBI lineage: Eukaryota > Metazoa > Arthropoda > Arachnida > Ixodida > Ixodidae > Rhipicephalus > Rhipicephalus sanguineus. The sequence continues at coordinate 78,836,282 of NC_051185.1, forward strand.
CGCAATGAATGACGGCGTCGTGGCGGGAGAGAAAATCCCATCCTAGGATGACGTCGTGAGAGCAGGCAGGAATTATGATGAATTCGACGGCGTACATAGCATCCTGAATAATGACGCGAGCTGTGCACACCGCTGTTCGGTGAATACTTTGGGCGCTGGCTGTACGGAGGGAGAGCCCGAAAGCGGCGTCGTCACTTTTCGCAGTAGTCGGCTAAACTTGGCGTCCATAACGGATACGGCGGCTCCAGTGTCGATAAGGGCGGACGCGCGAACACTGTCCACAAACACGTCAATCACGTTCGAGGGGCTTCGCTGAGGGCTTTCACAGTTCGGTAGCGTCGCAGCCCTTGCCTCGTGGACTGCGACGACTAGTTTTCCTGGTCGCGTGTGCCCGTGCGTGGCCGCATCGGCGACAGTGAGCGACGTCGTGGAGATGGTGAACGGCGGGTAGATGGTGCGGGGCGGGACGTCGGTGACATAGGCGGCGCTTGGTCATAATAAGGGCTGCTTGATGAGCTGGTCAGGGTTGATGCGACCCGAGGCGGCTGCACGCGATTGCAGTAGCGTGCGACGTGACCGGCGCAACCGCACGCAAAGCAAATGGGGCGGTTGTCGGAAGTGCGCCAGCGGTTCGCGGGTCCCATCCATGTCGCAGAACGGGAAGGACGAGGCGGCTGCTGATATGGGTGCAGTGTGGGCAGCAGTCGGGGCCTGGGGACGACGTCGACGTATGTAGGCGGCACAGCCGTGTCGAAGGCCTGTGGTCCGACGACGGCTTCTGCGTAACTCCGCGGGCCAGCCACAGGAATCGCTGGGGGCGGCCTGGCTACAGCTTGCGCGTAGCTTAGTGGTGCAGGCACTAGAGGCGGCTGGTGGTATTCGGGAATGACCTCCGCGATTTCTTGCTGAATCGCTCGGCGGAGAGGAGGCAGAAGTGTAGTTGGCGGCTGGTCAACATGCTGCGGTGGAGTGAAAGCCAGTAGAGAGACCTGGCGGGCAATTTCCTCACGCACGAACGACTTGATTTCGGCGAGCAAGGTGGAGTGGTCAGGAATTGCCGACAAGCCTGCGAGATCAGCTTCGCGTGATGGCGGTCGACGGGTCATCAATCGCTGCCGGCGCAGCTCCTCGTAGCTTTGGCACAGGGTAATGACCTCTGCCACTGTGCGAGGGTTTTTGGCCAGCAGCATGGTGAAGGCATCGTCGTCGATGCCTTTCAGAACATTCCTGATTCTGTCAGACTCCGACATGCTCGCGTCGGCTTTCTTGCACAGGTCAAGGATGTCTTCGATGTAGCTCGTGAACGATTCCCCCGCCTGCTGAGCTCGTTCACGTAAGCGCTGTCCGGCTTGAAGCTTACGAACGGCAGGGCGGCCAAACACGTTGACGATGGCGGTCTTGAAATCGGACCACGTCGGGAAATCGGATGCATGGTTGTTGTACCACATGCCAGCCACACCCGCGAGGTAGAAAACCAAGTTGGTCAGCTTGCCTGCTTCGTCCCATTTATTGGGAACACTCACCCGTTCGTAAATGGCGAGCCAGTCCTCCACGTCAGTGCCATCCGCGCCGGTGAAAACAGGAGGGTCGCGGATACGGGGGACACAGGGACAAGCGGTCGGGGCAGGAGGCGGCGTTTGCAGAGCGGCGTCTTGCGGCATGGTAGATGGCACGGTACGGGATCGGAGCTCCAGGGGCATCGAATGGAGACCGAAGTTGTGATGACGGTACAGCACTCTCCACCACTTTGTAAAGGCGTTTATTGACGGCTGGATTGACGGCGACGATGCACAACAGTCACGACGGAGCGCAGACTCTCACGAGCACGAGCCGAGGGGCGTGCTCTCCGAGAAGAGGCGAAGAGGGCGACCCACTAGAAGGCGCTGGAGAGGACGGCCAATTACAAGGTTCCAATGCTTCTCTACAATAGCTAATACTTGAAAATTCTATATAGCAAACAGTCACACTATCAGATGTGATGTTGGACGGACGTAGCAACGGGTTGAAATCAATAATGAAAATAAGCCAATATACACTAGCATGGTAATCTTTTTGTTTCCTGTATGTAATCAAACATTGCAGAGTGGACCTCCCTGTGGCTATAACCTAATGTAATTCCACCAAATGATAAAGTTTGCGCAACATTGATTTCTAATCCTAACTTTTGAAGGGGAGCGACGAGGCATCTTTTTCTCTGATTAGAATACCGGTGACAGAATAAAAAGAAATGCTCTATTTTCTCTATTTCACCGCAAAACTGACATAACGGTGACGCGCTGAGTCCAGCCTTATTTAAGTAAAAAGAGGTGGTCATGACGAAAACGACGATGTTGAAGACTCCGTTCCTGTATGCACGAATCCACCTCTTCAGGTAAGTTATCAGCATCACTCTACGTGGCCAACAACCTTTGTGAAACTTATCTTGAATATCAAGTCGCTTTTCGATTACGCAAGACATTCTTATGTTTCAAAAGGATTGTTGGTAATTTATATTCGTTTAAAAAGCTGGGTCCTCTTCACAGAGACCTCTTCCTTGGTCCCTCTGTTTTCAGCGCTATGGCTTCATTGAATGAAAGCAGCAAGGCGGTGCGTCAACGCTTAACAGTGAGGCTTGTACATTTCAGACGTGCGAGAGTATCGTTTTGTTGCTGATTTTGTTCGTGTATCGTTTTTGGCGCAGCGTTTATTCATCGAGTTGCCGCACAAACTCAGCTCTCCTTCCCTTTCATAAACCAGTGGTTTTCGTCGCCTGCAGTCTCTATTGCAACGTTTTTGGTATTTCATTTAGCCCTCAGCTTTTACTTGTTTTTAACACGAAAGTGTTTTATGCCGGGGTCCACCAAGACTTCAGTGACGTATTTCCGTCACGGAAATGACGTCGAAAAAGTATACACAATCAGATAGCAAAGAAAAAAGGTACCGTCAACTGGCATCGAACCCACGACCGCTAGGTCCGCAGCAACATGTGCCGGGCACGCTATCCACTGCGCCACGTTCACAGACTCTGGAGGCTTTACTAACGCGCCTTTTATATCTACCGCTCTCCCGGTCGGCTGGGTGGTGTTGACCTCTTTGAGTGGTAAGGTAAAGTAATTCATCATTACTGTGGCCTCCGCGACTAGCACCTGCAGCGCGTTACGCGCCAGTCCCATTCGGTGCGTTTTCAATAGAAGTTGAATTTTGTCAATGCCTGAACACACCGCGAGGTGGCGACCTTTGCCCAAGCGTCGTAGTGTGCCTCGATGCGTCAAAACGCGCATCAAGGCACCCTAAAGCGTCGTATAAGCGTCGGCCTCGCTCAGCATCCTGCTAATACAAACCAAAAATAACTCTGCCACGCGCGCCTGCCTCACCTGGCTGTAACACCGCGTTCCATGCTCACGCGCTCGCCCCGAGAAAAATCGCAGCCGGGCTACCGGGGCGGCACGACGCGCTTTGCGTTTCCCTCTAGTCCGGCCGTAGTGTTCAATCACATTTTAACATGCCGCGGGATGGCGACCAAGTTCTGCGTCCAATATGCGACGCTCTTCTGGCTATCACACCTCGTTCTCTGATTACGCTTTCACCGTTAACTACTACAGCTACCACAAGGGTTTGTTTAATAATTTAACATGGACGTTAGTCGTCGGGATGGAGATCTACCACCAATTATCAAAGTGGGTGCATACACGTTAAACGGCGCCATTAGCTGCCAGACATCAATATACATTGTGCAAACTCTCTTATGTCAATGTACAGTAAGCATTCAGTTACTTCTATAAGGGCGCGCTTTACTTTCGTGTTATTCCGATTCCTATGACGGCGGGATCAACCGTGCTTTTTTTTTATTTGTGGCACCATGCAGTGGTCCAAGAAGGGACACATTGTAAGATGCGTTGCGTATTTCTTGCCTCGTTCCTACTACCGTTATATTTTACTCCTTAGCAAATGAAAGATTATTGTGTACCATGGAAAGTCAGAGGGAAAATACATTAGAAGGCAGACAGGATGGCCTGAGCTAGTACGCCCCGGCCTGCTACTCTGCTCTGGGGAAAACGCAGGGGGGGAAGTGATACAATACTCCGATGATGACAGGAATAAAGGATCCATATATATATATATATATATATATATATATATATATATATATATACTGTAAGGAACAGAGACGGAGACAGCACCCAGTCCTGGGCCGGCTGTTCTATTGTCCACCTCTTCTTTCTCTACCTCTACTCGCTAGCTGTCCCTGCGCGCCAGAGCCCCGGTGTCGATCTTCGTCATCACTCTCGGCCATGACTGCAAAGCGCGCGGAGACGTGGACAATATTTCAGGTGGACGGTGCTGGCTGAATCGCGCTGGTCGGACCCGACCACGCGGCGACTCGGTCAGGAGATCCGCGAGAAATGTGTCCGGTGGGCGACACTGGCTGTTTCGTGGTGGTCGGCCCCTACCGCACTTCAGCATGGTTCGGTGGTCTGCTAGAAGTTTCTCTGGCGGGCGACACTGGCTGTGTCGCGGTGGACGATGACCTCGGCCACGCTTCGACTTTGTAGGAAAATCGCTCCCATAGGCCTGTCGTGCACGGAATTAGCAGCGTCGAACTACTCGAAGTTTCCGGTCAAGAGACTTCTCGCGAAATATCGGTAGTTGCTCGGGTGGGTGGCAATTACTGTTTCGGCATGGTGGCAGGCTTATCCCGAAACGCTGACGTTGGTCGCGCCGCAGCTCTGAAGATAGTACAGCATGCGTAACTCTCGCGTGTCGGACTATGTGAGGTCGGGCGCAGTTGTCACGTTGGGTTGAGCTGGCGCTTCCTGATGAAGGGTCACGTGAACAAGATGTGTCCCTGGAGCGAGCAGTGTCGTCAGCAAGTCAGTAGGCTTGCGGTGCCAACTCGCTGATGATAATGACTTCTGGCTGGTCAGGCATCTCGTTTGCGACATCGGGATGGCCTACTTTGTGCAGCGGTATGGCGTAGGTCACGTTACTGGCGATCGTAGTCTGGTAGGGTTCACGGACGTGTCGTTAATCTGCATAGGCGTGCGCACAGGAAGAGCAGGGCCGTCCCCTATTCACCTAAGAGGGGCGCGCAGAGTCAGCCCCACACATTGACATAATAGGGAGGGTTGCGCTGCGACTCTGGCGGGGGGGGGGGGGGGCGCAATGTCAGCGCCATACATTGACATAATTGGGAGGGAGGGCGCTGCGACCAACCTTCGCCCCCCCCCCCTCCTGAAGCGCACGCCTATGTTCATCTGGCACGACAGAGGAGAGCGCCTGTTTGTGCTCAGACGACGATGAGCGTGAGGGCAGTTTCTCCGTTTGCGGAAGGTCTGGCGGCGATATGTTCATGTCCATTACCGATACAGAGTCCTTGACCTGCAGAGGAGGAGCAGGGCAGAGGAGGAGCAGGGCTCTCTACCTCTACCCGTTAGATGTCCCCGCGCGCCAGAGCCCCGGTGTCGACCTTCGTCATCACAATTATATGAAGGCGTTATTACTGGCGTGAAGGCGCCAAGGACGCTGCTAATTATTTTTACTATGCTGTATACCAGGGGTCTCAAACTCGTGTCAGCTACAGGGCCGCAGTCACTATATTCAGTCCAACAAGGGCCGGCACAGTCAAAAAGTAATTGCGGGGAGAGAGAGAGAAGGGGGGGGGGAGGGTTTACAAGATGTACCTAACATTGCTATTTGAAAGCGCGCCTTTCCCATATCTAATATATGGGTCATATCTTAAGGGGATTTGACGTCAAGTGTCGAGAAACATATTGGTACTGATCCCCAGAGTGACCAAAATTCTGAAATAGAGTTTTTCATACCAGAATGTTTTAACACATAGTGAGACGTAGGTCTCACTATGCTTGAGATCAGTCACTATATATGCTTGAGAGACCAGTCCCGTCTATGTAGCTTATTTGAAAAGCGTTTTTAATCGCAATGGGCAAGAAAACCGCAATAGGCTTATATCATTTAGCAAAGTCACGAAAGTTTATTTCTTGGGAAGCCGCGGGCCGCATGTTTGAGACCCCGGCAATACACTAACTAGCCCAACTGTCCGCCTTATAGCGTGTATACCCTTTTAGTGATTGTAAAGCTAGCTTTCCTGCGATGCAGTTGGCCCAATTAATGGCTGTTAGTCACTTCTGCAGACAGCGTGTTCAAGCAGAGTTTGCTCGCGCTATGACGCGGAAAATGTAGACTCAGCTCTCTTCACATAAACACGCATAATAGAGGAGCCCCAGCACGTGCAACTATGACCTCTTCTCCACTTGAAGCATGAGAGGTGCCGCCATTAGTAGGCCGAATATGCAGTGCAAGGAAGTTCACTCGCTGATTATGAAAAGTTGTGGTCAAGTTGCGGATTATGAAACGGGTTTTTTAGACCCTTTTCATAATCCGCAACCTAACGCATGGGTTTACCAAACGTCTAACATACAGTCCATTATTATAGCAAAAATGCCATTGTACTGTGTGGTAATATTGTATAGTCACATATTTCTGGGGAAATACATCTTTCAGCTAATGCTTGCATTACCATGTCAGCCAGCCTAGAGGCCACCGTCTTCTGCTGTGACACGAAGGGCGAACAGTCGTGAAATACTGGATGTTCTAATGTCTGATACATTACACGGCGCTCACAGTTCAGGCTCCACGGTGGTATAGTGGTTACGGTGCTCAACTGCTCACCCGAAGGTCGCGGGATCGAATCCCGGCCGTGGCATCCGCTTTTTCGATGGAGGCGAAAATGTCTAAGGCCCGTGTACTTAAATTTAGGTGCACGTTAAAGAACCCCAGGTAGCCGAACTTTCTGGAGCCCTCCACTACGGCGTCCCTCATAATCATATCGTGGTTTTGGACATTAAACCCCAATAATTATTATTAATACAGTTCCGGCTGTACGTACGATTGAAGAGGTGCGCATAGCGCCGAGTTAAGGCAACGACCAGATGAAACCTGTGGAGTACACTGGCGCAGCTGCCGTGTATCCTAGCCGGGAGGCAAAAACTCATGTCACTCTATTTCCCGCAGATGCCTGTACCAATGGTTTCTTTGAGGCCAGTATGTTGCTGTGCAATCGCACATCCATGGGTGGCCTCAAGGTAAAGATCCCGTCAGTCCGCAATTAAAGTATTGTGGAGAGCTTCCACAATATCTAACGGACGAACGGAGAAAAGATACCGTCTCTATGAGTGCGAGCGTCTTATTTACTTACTCTTCCTCCTCGTCTTTCTTTTACCTTTCTCGGGATTTCCTCACTCTCGGCCACGCTGCATGTTTCCGGTGCGGATTTTCGGCCAGTGATGCCGCCGAAAGTGCCCCCTACTGTGGTGCGCTCCAGTAGGCAGGCTTCGAGGAAATACGACCTGCTATTGAATCGTGCATGGATGTTGGCCACAGACCCTTGAATCCTTGACATCACCCAATGACGACAGGACCCCTGTGTCCAGTGGGCGAAAGTGCAAATTTTCACGTAGGGGCAAATGCGCACATGTGATGCCTAGCGCGTCTGATAGAAAGACTTGGGTCGAGATCTAACACAAACAATGCCTCTCAAAAAATGAGGCATCTTTTTATAAGCACCCATTAAAATGTCGCTTAATATTAATGGATTAAAACAACACATCAAACGCAATTAATCGGTGAAGTGCTAAATCGATGAACGATTAACGGTTAATCGATTCAAAATTTTAATCAACCGTCCCCACTAGCGTGATGCCTACTTATTACATTTTACCAACCTAATTTGCGTGACACGCAACTGGGTCGAAGGCAGCCGCAAGCTTTGTGTGGGCGTAGACTTGGTGTCCGCCACCTTTCAGCATCTCCTTTGACGAAAATGAAGTGCGAGGATGTTTTCGGCCTTTAAGTACAGTAAACAATGTTATACCCACAGCGGTTACATACACAGACCTCTTTAAGCGTTGCAAAAGCTTGAAAGACTCTTAAAAAGCACAAAACTCCAGTAACTTCATGGCTCTATTTACTTCTGTGTGCCACTTATTCATATTGCCACGTGCGTTTCTTTATCACTTTTGCTATATTCGGTTTTCGGCCACAAAGACTGCCAGCAACGCTCAGCGCGAACCGCGCCTCATTGTTCGAGAACCTTCACGATCATTGTAGATCGTTTTGTTAAGATTGCGCGCAAGACGCGCACACTCGAGCTTATTCTAGAAATTGCACGATAGCCAGCGATAACGCTGGAATATTCGACGGCACATGTTTAAATGCCGACGCGCTTCACCGCTTGTTAGTTGATCGACGGTCGACGCTCTGTTCGCCGCTATCAGCGTATTGCTGTACTGTGAATTTCAGTTTCCCGGCCACAAGTTCGGCCAAATAAACAGTTTCATCTCGGACGTGCTGACTGCTGTCTTCGTCTACGTGACTACCACGTGACATCTGGTGGAGGTGCTGCTTCATGATCCGGACGCCACCGCGGAGCGCTGACCCAAGCCCAAGCCGCGGAGAAGACGACGCTACAGACAACCCGGATCGTCGTACCAGCCGCCGGCAGAAGGGACTGCACCCAGAGTACGGGCTCCTTCCTGAAAACACCAGGCAGCCCAAGACCGTCACATCGACCGCCGAGACGATGACAGCCCCCATGCCGCCTACAACGGTCGTGATGCAACAGCCAAAGGAGCCACCGACTTTCCGTGGATCGTCGTTTGAAGACCCAGAGAGCTGGCTGGAGACGTACGAGCGAGTCGCCACCTTCAATCACTGGGACTCTGAAGAGAAGCTGCGCCACGTCTTCTTCTACCTAGAAGACGCCGCGAAGACGTGGTTCGAGAACCGTGAATCGAGCCTTCAAACCTGGGACCTCTTTCGGACGACGTTCCTTAATACATTCGCGAGCATCGTCCGCAAAGAAAAGGCTGCTGCTTTGCTGGAGACAAGAGCGCAGCTACCGAATGAGAGCGTAACCATTTACACGGAAGAGATGACGCGACTTTTCCGCCTGGCCGACGCTGCCATGCCTGAAGAAAAAAAGGTCCGCTTCCTTATGCGGGGAGTGAAACAAGACCTCTTCGCAGGATTGGTGCGGAACCCCCCGAAAACAGTCACCGAATTCCTCACCGAGGCCACAACTATCGAAAAGACACTTGACATGCGGACGAAACAATACAACCGCTCTCCGCTGTCTGCAACCTATTCCGAAGTGCACTCGCTGGCCACCGACGATTTGCGCGAAACCATCAGAGCGATTGTGCGGGAGGAGCTGCGCAAACTGTTACCTTCGCCACAGCATCAAGTGGATTCAATCGCCGACGTTGTCCGCGAGGAAGTCCGGCAGTCGCTTGGAATTCCCGAAGCACCGCAGGCTCAGCCGGAAGTCATGAACTATGCTGCTGCAGCCCGACGCAACGCCCCTCCTCCTCGCCCACGTCAAGACGCCGCACCGCCGCAGCAGTTTCGCCGCCAGGCACCGCCGCCACCACAACCGACGCCATACCGCCCGCCGACAGGACAACGCTGTGCCCCCGAAAGACCGACGTTTGGCGTGCCCCTGACAACCGCCCGCTCTGCTACCACTGCGGGGAGGCCGGCCACACGTACCGCCGCTGCCAGTACCGACAGATGGGGCTACGCGGATTCGCCGTCAACGCGCCGCGCCCGCAGCCAGGCGAACGGCCTCGCGACATCGACGACTACCTCACCGGGACACAGTGGCAAGGACGACGACCTTCCCGCTCGCCGTCGCCCGGCCGCTACATGTCACCGCACCGCCGGCAGTACACTGGCCCAAACCGGGGCCGGTCGCCTAGCCCGTATCCGGAAAACTAAGGGCAGCAACCGATGGAGGTGCGGTTGCTGAACGACGAAATGGTGAAGATCCTCCGCCGTCGACGACGACGCCGCGACGAAGTTCCGAGCCCCCGCCGCACGCCGAACGACGTCCTGAAGACGAAGCTTTGCGACCGGAAGGAGACTGACGACGCAACGCGGAAACAGCGGTGCAAACCGACGTAGCCGTGACCCGACGCCACGACGTAACCGCAACGCAAGACGGCGGACTAGCGACCTCGACGTTCTGGTCGACGGCCACAACATCACCGCTCTCGTCGACACTGGAGCCGACTATTCCGTCATCAGTGTGCCGTTCGCAGCAAAGTTGAAGAAAGTTAGGACTGCTTGGGAAGGCCCCGAGATCCGGACCGCTGGAGGCCATCTGATAACGCCGATTGGTGTCTGCACGGCGAGAGTCACCATCAAAAACCGGACTTATCCTGCGAGCTTTGTAATCCTACAGAACTGCTCCAGGGATGTGATACTTGGAATGGACTTCCTAAGTGACCATGGCGCCGTCATCGACCTGAGGTCTGAGTCGATAACACTAACCTTAGACAAAGCGCTCCTGCCCCATGCGACGCCAGGGAAGCATGCATTGAATGTGATAGAAGAACAGGTGACCGTTCCGCCACGCTCCAGCGTCATTATCTCCGTCGGCACCGAAAAACCTGCGAACCTTGAAGGCGTCATCGAGGGCGATCAGCACCTACTCCTGAACCGTCAAATATGCGTCGCACGAGGTATAGCCGAGCTGCGTGACGGTAAAGCAAAGGCAGTGCTGACGAACTTCAGCCACGAATATCGGCACCTCAACATTGGTACGACGGTTGCCTACATCGACGAATGTGTAGCCGCCAGCAGTGCTTTCGCCCTCTTCGATGCTGCCGAACCTGCTTCGACGAATAGAGGCCCCGAACCGGATTTTGACGTCAACCCGAGCATTCCGAAAGTCAAGCAAGACCAGCTCAAAAACCTGCTCCTGCAATACAAGGACTGTTTCTCGTCGTCATCGCGGGTCCGACAAACGCCCCTTGCTAAGCACCGCATTATAACAGAAGAAAATTCTCGACCACTTCGTCAGAGCCCCTACAGAGTTTCGACGCGAGAACGTGAGGCCATAAAGAAACAAGTCGACGAAATGCTACGCGACGACATCATCCAGCCTTCAAAGAGTCCGTGGGCGTCACCCGTGGTGTTAGTGAAGAAGAAGGACGGGACACTTCGCTTCTGCGTTGATCATCGGCGCCTGAATAAAATCACGAAGCAGGACGTGTACCCCCTCCCACGGATAGACGACACCCTGGATCGACTTCACAACGCGACGTACTTTTCGTGGATGGACCTTAAGACCGGTTATTGGCAGATCGAAGTAGACGAAAGAGACCGAGAAAAGACCGCTTTTATAACACCCGATGGCCTCTTTGAGTTCAAGGTCATGCCTTTCGGTCTTTGCTCGGCACCTGCGACGTTCCAGCGCGTCATGGACACCGTACTGGCCGGATTAAAGTGGCAGACGTGCCTTGTGTATTTGGACGACGTCGTCGTGTTCTCCTCGACCTTCGACGAGCATCTCCGGCGGCTTGAGGCAGTACTTCAAGCAATCAAGACCTCTGGACTGACCCTGAAGCCAGAAAAGTGCCGATTCGCGTACGACGAGCTCCTGTTTCTGGGTCATGTGATCAGCAAGTCTGGAGTGCGCCCAGACCCGCGGAAAACAGCTGCCATCGCCGACTTCGCCTCACCCACCGACAAGAAGGCCGTGCGCCGATTTCTCGGCTTATGCGCATATTACAGACGATTCGTCAAAAACTTTTCACGGATCGCCGAACCACTGACGCTTCTCACGAAGACTAACGTCGAATTCAGGTGGGAAACAGCGCAAGTCGAAGCATTTCATGAACTCAAACGACGCCTGCAGACACCTCCGATACTTGCGCATTTCGACGAATACGCCGATACGGAGATTCACACCGATGCAAGCAGCGTAGGACTCGGCGCCGTCCTTGTGCAGCGGACGGGTGGACTGGAAAGGGTTATCAGTTATGCTAGCCGGTCGCTGTCTAAGGCAGAGGCGAACTATTCCACAACAGAAAAGGAGTGCCTCGCCATCATCTGGGCTACGTCAAAGCTTCGCCCCTACCTCTACGGCAGGCCCTTCAAAGTTGTGAGCGACGATCACGCCTTGTGTTGGCTAGCTAACTTGAAGGACCCTTCAGGTCGCCTCGCACGGTGGAGCCTAAGACTTCAAGAGTTTGACATTACCGTCGTGTACAAGTCCGGAAGGAAACACTCCGACGCCGACTGCCTGTCTCGTGCCCCTGTCGACCCACCACCGCCCGACGACCGGGATGAGGACAGCTTCTTGGGAGCCATAAGTGCCGACGACCTCGCCGAACGACAGCGAGCCGACCCGGAACTGAAGAGCCTTGTGGATTATCTCGAGGACCACCGTCGTTCCGAAGGTATTCACGCGGGGACGGACGTCGTTTCTCTTGCGCAACGGTGTTCTCCTAAAGAAGAACTTCTCACCGCTTCGAGCCGATTGCCTTCTCGTGGTACCCTCGACATTGCGGCCAGAGGTCCTCCAGGCTCTACACGACGACCCGACGTCTGGACACCTGGGTGTTTCTCGCACGCTAGCAAGAATACAGGAGAAGTACTACTGGCCGCGCCTTTCCGCCGACGTCACCCGTTACGTAAAGACCTGCCGGGACTGCCAGCGACGCAAGACACCGCCCACTAGGCCAGCCGGACTTCTACAGCCTATCGAGCCACCTCGACGGCCGTTCCAGCAAATCGGGATGGACTTACTGGGCCCGTTCCCGACGTCCAATACCGGAAACAAGTGGATCGTCGTGGCTACCGACTACCTCACCCGCTACGCCGAAACAAAAGCCCTGCCCAAAGGCAGTGCCGCCGAGGTAGCCAAGTTCTTCGTGGAGCACATCGTCTTGCGTCATGGCGCCCCAGAGGTCCTCATAACAGACAGAGGTACCGCCTTTACTGCGGACCTAACTCAGGCGATCTTCAAGTACAGCGAGACGAGCCACCGCCGCACCACCGCTTACCACCCGCAGACCAATGGCCTCACCGAGCGTCTAAATAAGACCATCGCCGACATGCTGGCCATGTACGTCGACGTCGAACACAAGACATGGGACGCCATCCTTCCGTACGTGACCTTCGCGTACAACACGGCCGTACAAGAAACGACACAGATGACGCCATACAAGTTGGTCTACGGACGGAGCCCGGCAACGACGCTCGACGCCATGTTACCAAACGTGACCGACGAGGAAAACATCGACGTGACCACCTACCTACAGCGCGCCGAAGAAGCACGACAGCTCGCCCGCCTACGGATTAAGAACCAGCAGACGACTGACAGCCGCCGCTACAACCTTCGACGACGCCACATGGAATACCAACCCGGTGACCGTGTATGGGTATGGACGCCAATACGCCGACGGGGACTTAGTGAGAAGCTTCTGCGACGATACTTCGGACCGTACAGGGTGCTTCGACGCCTCGGCGCACTCGACTACGAGGTTGTCCCTGACGGCATTACGAACTCTCAGCGGCGCCGTGCGCGACCTGAAGTCGTCCATGTCGTGCGCCTCAAGCCATATTACGCGCGTTAGTGAATCTGAGGACTGTACTTTGCTTATTGTTTATTGTTCTTTCTTGCTTTATTCTTGTTATTTATTGTTGCATGTATTGGCCACCCCCCCTCCCCGTGTCATGTTGTAAGCATCGGGACGATGCTCTTTCAGAGGGGGGCATTGCCACGTGCGTTTCTTTATCACTTTTGCTATATTCGGTTTTCGGCCACA
>NC_051185.1:78849994-78895338 GCF_013339695.2 Rhipicephalus sanguineus
GGGTTCGGCTGTACAAATGCGCGGGTAGAGGCGAGCGGCCTAGTGGCCCTTCTGAGCGCCCCTTTTCCGTCGGGCTCCGTCTGCCGATTAGTCACCGTTGATCCGCACTGGTGAAATCTTCCCCCGAACATAACTCTGCCTTAATTTTTTTCGATCGTGATCAAGAAGTTGTGATACGGGTCTGGCCCGATCGCGATCTAGAGTGACTGTTTGACACAGGTGGTAATATGATTCCGTGGAGGGGTTCGCCCTGTTGTATGTTAAGGATGCAGTGATTCCCGACAATGCCTCCTTGCCTGTGTACAACTTGCGCCAAAACCTGTAGAATGGCCCGAAGCCATTAAACAGGAGTGCACCCTCGTCCTTTTCTTTGTCGTCTCGTCTTGCATCGCGCTGCATCCACATGGTGCTATAAATAGCAAAAAAAAAAAACACTGGAAATGCACTAAAAGAATGGAACATTACACTGCTCTTCGCACCGCAGGCCAAATTGGTGCGGCGTTGACAAAAGTCGCGGTGCTATTACTTTGGTCTGCTGGTGGCCTACATACGAGAAAAACACGTTCATTGTTCAGTACCTCAATGAGGGTATTTAGCTGGACTCTGCGGAGGCTACTCAAAATTGGGAGTCCGTTATGAGCGAGGTGTTCGCCTCTCTAGAGCGTACACGAATAGTCACAACCACCATTTTCTTTGTCGTTTTTCAACTATCCATCAGCCAAACATCCGTCTAGACTGCTGTGACTATATGTATATCTTTTTCTCTTTTTTTTTGTAGAGACACGGGAAAAAATAGCCGTTCATGTAAAGGACAAGTAGGTTAGCAAAGTATAGAATTTAGTTGGCTATCCAGCACTAGGCAAACGCAAAGAAAGGTGAAGGGATGGGAGAAAGTTCCTGGTTTGTCTTAGCGCATGCGCACAAAGAAGCGTTCAGCGTCCTGTCCGTGACAAACGTTCGTGTAGAGTGGCGCGCTTCATGAAGCTCAGAAACACTTTTGCGTAACATTGCGTATCACTGACGCGCAAAGCCGCAGTGCCGAAATCATAGCTTTTGTAGGCATATGTATTGCATGCACTACAGTTGGATACAACTTAAGAAGTCCACAGAGGCCCCGCCCAGACGGCCGAAGCGTGGCAGCCGATCGCCTCTGCGACTAAAGAAATAGTCCCGAAGGATAAAAACCAGCGCAGAACACAGGACACAGCGAAAAGAAGTCGACGGCACAGGCTGGCCCGTCGACTTCTTTTCGCTGTGTCCTGTGTTCTCCGCTGGTTTTTATCCTTTGTGACTATGCACCAACTAGCCCAGTCCAGCGCCTTGGAATAGTCCCGCTTACGCACTCGGCAATGCTCTCCAAAGGCGGGGGCCAACGCCGTCCGCTTCATGACGTCAATCTGGAGCGCGCGCCCATTGGTGTAGGTTTGTGTGCATCCGCCTTGGAGGCGGAAGTCTCAAAGGCGGATGCACACAAAGGCCTCCCGCCTCAAAGACCACCCACCTTTGAGGTCGAAGTGTCGCGGTCTTCTAAACTTGTATGCGAATATAGGTGCGCTCCTTCATAAGGAAGGGTGTTTCGGCAGCGTCCGTAACACCGTACCGTTCGCGCTACTGTATGACCGTTCCTTATCGACGATCCGAAAACGTTTGAGCTGCTTGAGCTGCTCGATGCGCATGGTAACGTGATGAGACGGCGAGGTTTGCCAACACGGGTCTTGCGGACTAATATAGCTACGTGCCGGTTACGACGATTCGATATGGTCGTCTTTGCCGTATAGGTCAACCTGCACTGATAAAATACCCTAATGACGCACAGGACTCACGCAATATGGCTCCAATCCACTGGCTGCGTACCGGAACAGCAGTGAAGTATATTCTGCTACCACAACCTCCCGCTCAGTGAACGAGAAATCCCCTTAGGTTCCTGAAGTATGCGTACTGCATATGCATACAGCGAGATATTGCGTTCTAGCAGGTCTTCGTGATGTTACGCATCCCCCCATCAGTGGTTATTAACCGCTACGAATATAGTATGTGACGTTGAAGAGCTTTCCGACGGTGCACTTGTTTTGATTCAATAGATTCTGCCGTGAAGGATTTTGTAGCCTGGGAGCTGTAACGTATTCATGTTGCAGGTCCATCAGCCGGAGCCTTATGAAATTGAAGGAGCCTGTCGTACAGGTGACTGGCTACCTTGAGAGAGAAATATGAGTACTAATTTCGGAAGTTGCTAAAATAGCACGAGTATACGCACGAACGAGCGTGCTGAAATACACGTTCACAATGAGTAGAAGAAGCATTTTCTATTGGGTATTGGAGAAGCCAAAGGGAAAGAGTAAAGAGGCGAACTTTATTTCTTGCGTTTCTATCGTACAGCCGCAGATTGCAAGCATCGTAGCTAACAACAAAATTACGTAAAGGAGAAATCACTTCGAGACGCCGACGAAAACACACTGTAATGACCGAGAAGGTCACGATCGATTCTATTCACGCAGCCGCTTTAGTTTACAGCTTAACTCGAGCACGCGATCAGCGCGTCCCCTGTGAACCACAGTACAGTTAAAGAAAAAAAAAACGTGGTAGCTTCCTTTTTCAAGACAGGTGCCTTAGATGTCTCACCAAACCCGAAAAGTCACTGTCGGCTTCAACACGAGTTCTGCAAAAAAAAAAAAAAAAAGCGTGATGACGGCACACTATGACGTCATCGTCAGGTCACATAACATGGCGTCACACGAATACATCATCATACGATATCCTCTCTTGGTAAAAGATGCGCCGATCCCGGAGGCACTGCGTGACCATGCGAGGCGCAGAAAGCTTCCAATGCATCTGATCCCGGAGGCTGTGTAAAACCCCGTTGGTTGCAGAAAACTGGTGGGGGAGGAATCATTACAATCGACGGACACGAAAAAGAATACGGCTTTCGCCTTCGTGTCATCTTAGGGCAAATGAAAATGAATGAATGAATGGATGAATGAATGAATCAATCAATCAATCAATCAATCAATCAATCAATCAATCAATAAATCAATCAATCAATATTTATTAATCCTGTCAAAAATAAGGGAAAGTGTGAGTTTTTCTTCAGAGCGAACTCACTGCTTCCTGCTTCTTTTCACTGGAGGAAAGGGGGCGAGGAGGGGTTCTACAAGTTAACTCTCGTCTCCTCCAAAGAGCTTTGCATTGGTTTGACCCTTGTCGCTTTCCAAACTACTACCCGCGTTGCTCACGCCCACGGTGGTCGTATATATCTCGTCGTTGTACTATAAGCTCGCTTGTGCTCGCAGTTTCTCACTAATGAGGGGCTCAGTTGGGGATCGTAATTGCACGAAACTTGCGACAATTACGTAGAGAGAATTCTCCCTCCCGCTGCCGGCACAGTCTTCAAGCGCCCGGCGGGAAACTACAGCGAACGACCGCGCGCAGCAGTGGACCACTTTCGCTCGCCGCAGGAACCGCAGCATCAGGAGGCCGTCGAAGCGACGCCGCTTTTGCGAAGTAACAGCAAGTGTCCCGAAAAAAGAAAGAACTGGTTCCGAGATTCGAAGTGGGGGGAAGGGTGAAGCCGGGAGAGGAGGAAACTGAGTGGCAAGACGGGCTGTTTTATGTTCCACCTTTTGCCTTCATCATCCGAGCGACGTTGGGCTCCTTTCGGGAAGCACCTCGTGTAGATTAAATGATTGGCGCTCGTGCTATATTTATTCGTCGGCTTTAATCACAGTACTGCTAACACCAATGAGAGGTGGTGTCGCAGGACGAGTAGGCGAAGACGTACACTTCGGGAATATGAGTCGGCATAATAGAAACATCAGTCAGTACACACGTACACATAGATGTTACATGATCGTCAGCATTTTTTGTTTTACATGAACACGCGTACTAGCCATTGGCCACGCAGTAAAACAATATCAGCATGAACTTGTAAATGTACTGTGTGACACAATCACCATAAGATGCATCACGAAAGCACTTGTATGAACATTGTTGTTGTTGTTAATAGACATTTTCATGCCTAAATTTTGTACTGCTACATGTTTATTGACAACTTCACGATGCAAATTATCTAAGAGGAGTAGTTGGAGCCATACCTAGGCACAAAACTCTCCTTAAAGACATTTAATAATAACACACACACACACACACACACACACACACACACACACACACACACACACACACCACACACACACACACACACACACACAACACACCACACACACACACACACACACACACACACACACACACACACACACACACACACACACACACACCACACACACACACACACACACACACACACACACACACACACACACACACACACACACACACACAACACACACACACACACACACACACACACACACAAACAAACAAACTATATAGTACGTGCTGGTGATTGTGTGACACAGTACGTTTACAAGTTTCGAGTGGGCCAACTATAAAAAAATTTTAAATGGCTTGCAAGAAAAGCGTTTATTCGGTATGAAAAATGTAAAGAATGTTGTCGATATCAAACAGTGCTACCTCTCGAGTAGAGCCTGAAATGGAGCAAAGGTGTGGCAGTGTTTGTACTAAATCCCGCGCTCAAGCGAGAGAGGAAGAAAAAGATAGTCGGATTCAGCATAACGATAAGCGGTAGGAAGAAACATCAAGAAGGAAGGAACGATTGTGTACTACGAGGAAGAACAGAGGAAGAAGGTCTTGCCAGAAAAAAAGCGAGAGGTGTACAATCAATGAAGAACGTGAACGTTCGGAGAGGCCAGTGGCACTCGTTGAGGAAGCAAAAAAAAAAAGGAACAGTCCGAGGAGATGCGTAAGCGAAACCATTTAAAGGCACGTCGTACAAAACTCCCCTTTTACCGCGGAAACCCGCCTTCTCCAACTTTCCTGCTGCGTACGTTGGGGCATCCTCTTCATCGTGATCCTCCCCCCCTCGCCCCTCCTCTTCCTCTATCACGCGGCCCTCGCCGCGATCCTGGTGCGGCGACCGGGTGTCAGTTCGACATAATTCCGCTCTTGAAGAGGAAACAAAGAAGGCCAGTGGGTGCGAGCAGCAGCCCCCGTATAAATGCTCGCTCTCCCGCACAAAATAACACACACTCCTTTGTGAACTTTCCTCCGTAACCTCCTTCACGTATCACCTCCTCATCTCGAATAGCTGCGCACCCCTCTGAACTTCTCTTTCCTATTTACGCTTCCTCCTCTCTCTTTTCGCGTGCTTCCTCCTCTCTCACCTTCCATCATTCGCGGCCGATCCGAGCGGAGCGCGTTGCGTCTTCGCGTACGCGCCGCTGGCGGAGCAGTTGCACGCGTTCGCTAAGCGAGCGAGGAGCCAGGGGAGGAAGGAGAGTCCTCCACGCTTGGTGTTACAACAAACCGGGCCAGGCGGCGGCGATACTCGGCAAGGACGACAGCCAGGTCCTGGCTCAACCGGCCTTTCCGGCCTTTTCCGGCGGACTCAGTGTAACGCGACCCTCACCGTCCATACGTTGCCTGTATCACCTCCTCTCTTTATACCGCCACCCCAACCAACCTGCCCCGGCCCGGTGGGTCGCAAGTCGTCCGGCGTGGTTCCGCGTCGAAGGAGGAGGCCCCTGTCCTCCTTCAGGGACCAGTATGTATCGGACGCTCCATCGAAGATGACGACCTCAGTGTTCGGTAAACCGTTCCCGAGGTGATCCGGCGATGACCGTTCGCATCCAGCATCGCGCGAAGTCGTGATGTCGAATCCGGTGTTAAGCTTTTCGTCCTGGACAGTTTGACTCGTTGTAACTCTTCTACCTTTGGCGGCATGTGGAAGTTTAATCGACCTACTGACGGTGAATGGCGCGCCGCTTGCGCTGCCGTATCGACATTTCGTAGCTCTGGTTGACCTCTGAAGTGTCTGTGTGCGTCTGTGCCATCTTGACAGACTAAGACGTCGTGTGGAGGAATAAGCGACCTGCTAATGGGGTGGCTTGTTTCGTCGGCGGCGTTACCGCGTCTATACCACGTATTGCTGCAACGCTGTAACTGACTTCTGAGCGTACAACGATCCGTCCGTGTGTACCACCTGTGTGGAGAGTCCACGTCCTGCCCGTTGGGAACTTCGTGTTGTACGCATGGCAACTCCTCGGAGTCTTCGCTATTCGTCAAAGGTGAGTTACATTGTAGCACAGCGAGAAATGGTTTATACCGTCCTTCGACGCGCTGCCCACGAGCGCTCAACTCCCACGTGGTTTCGAGGGTGCCGCGATTCCGCGTCGGCGGAGGTTTGTGACCTGCTTCGGTTTTTGTTTTCGTTTTTTTTCTTTCTGTAACGACGCACGCGTGCTTCTCTGTCATTGTTTTTTCTAACCGTTGAGAAACACGGGTTGTCGAAAAAAAAAAAAAAGGATGAGAAAACGAGACGGGTCAGGAACTAGAAAGACACGCGCCTCACTTTCTGTGAGGCTTCCGTGTCGCGCTGTCTGGTCTCGTAAAAGCCGTCCTTCAAGACGCGAGAGTAGGACGTTTCGGCTATGCGAAGTGCGAAACGCAGGTTCGACGTCTCTTTCTTTTACGTGAACTCAAAGACGCTCCGTTCTGGGTCGTTCGCGGAGAATGAGTTCAAGGTCGCTCGCTTGCGCACACATGAACGAATAGGTCATTCGAGTGAGCTGAAAGCGGTGACCGGTGCTTTTCGTGGGTCGTGTTTGCGTTCCGGCAGCGAAGGCGTCACTGCTCTGAGTATATAGATGCAACCTTGCGTTACCGTGCCTATTACGCACGCTGTAATTGTTTGAAGAGCTTCATACTAACAGGTCTGCGTTTAACTGGGAATTGGTTTCAATTAGATGTAATCATAGGTCGGCAAAAAGCGTGGAGCTCACTCAGACTCACTCATGAAATATGTTTTGCCCTCGATCAGGGCTCACTCGGACTCAGACTCGCCAAAATTTTCCTCATCCGGACTCAGATTCACGAATACATTACTCACCCGTACTCACTCAGACGCACGAAAATATTACTCAGCCTGACTCGCTCAGACTCACGGCTCAATGTGAGTCTGAGTGAGCCTGCGTGAGTAGACTCATGAGTGAGTTTGCCGACCTATGGATGTAATGAGTCGCTTAAATCGTTTGGCTGTCTTCGCGGCCTAAAACGTCGTATTATTCACTTCCTACAGCCGATAATGTCGACCTGATGTCGAGATAATTATTACCATGTGTAAGTTTAACCTGCTTAGAGGAATTATATGCTTAGTTGAAAGAAAGAGAACAGGTCTCACCAAAAATTACATAAGGTGCATTCTTAGAACGACGGAAGGATAAGCTATAGTTGGTAAGTATTCTTTTATGAGGTATATTGCTACGCTCCATAGACAGATGACTGCGCTACCAAACGAAACAAACACAAAGCCAGAGAAAACTACTAGACGAGAGGTGTTTTATCTATAGAAACATATCATCAGCTTGCCCAGATTTCCATTTTGCTGAAGTGTACTTACGTACAAACAGCGGAAACAGGCGTCAAAGAATTCGCGTTGCTGCTTTGCGTGTCAGGCAGCGTGAATTTCAATGAGGATCGTGCGTCACAGCGCATTATAGCAAGCAGTATTACACTGCTGAAGACGAAGCCTCCATAAAAGCTCGAAGAGGGAATGGTTAGATCCCGAGGGGGAGAGGGAGGGCGAATTCGCAAAACTCTGAATTTGCAAGAGCTATTCGATTCTTTGTTTGTATCATCAAGCCTATGGCACATACCCACTCTGGGGCATTGTCCAAGAAAACGTTTTGTAACCATCCTGACGTAGTTCTGTCGTGTCCTCTAATAGTGCCTTCAAGGTCGACGATTGTGAGGAATAACCTCTTATGCACGCGCTTATAGCGTAGGAATCTTTTTTTCTTTTGTGATTGTGTGCTTAGAATTTTCAACGAGCAGTTCAACAGGATCGAAGAGATACGTGTTTTCAAACGCATGTCCTCGGAATGCATAATTATAAAAGGTGTAGTTTGGGGAGTGCCCCGCTTCAATTTTGATTCTCATCAATCGGAACGAAGACGCGCTACTGTTGGCTAGATTCAGCCAATTAAGGGCAAGTCATGCCAGCGAAGCTCTATCACGTCATGCCCGATTAGCCTATGCGCGCTCGCGGGTAATATCATCATCATCATCAGCCTGTCTACGCCCACTGCAGGGCAAAGGCCTCTCCCATGTTCCGCCAATCAACCTGGTCCTGTGCTTTCTGCTGCCACGTTAAACCTACAAACTTCTTAATCTCATCTACCCACCTAATTTTCTGTCTCCCCCTCACGCGTTTGCCATCTTGGAATTCAGTCAGTTACCCTTAATGACCACCGGTTATCCTGCCGACGTGCTACGTGCCCGGCCCATATCGATTTCTTCTTCTTAATTTCAACGATGATATCCCTAACCCCCGTTTGTTCCCTCACCCACTCTGCTCTCTTCCTGTCTCTTAAGGTTACACCTATCATTTTCCTTTCCATCGCTCGTTGCGTCGTCCTCAATTTAAGTTGAACCCTCTTTGTAAGTCTCCAGGTTTCTGATCCGTAGGTAAGTACCGGTAAGATGCAGCTGTTATATACCTTCCTCTTAAGGGATAGTGGTAGATTACCATTCATGATTTGATAATGCTTGCCGAATGAGCTCCATATCCCATCCTTATTCTTCTAGTTATTTTACTCTCATGGTTCGGCTCCGCGGTTACTACCTGTCCTAAGTAGACGTACTCCTTTACAACTTCCAGTGTCTCGCCACATATCGCAAAGCGCTGTTCTCTGCCAAGATTGTTCCACATTACTTTAGTTTTATGCATATTAATTTTCAGACCTACTCTTCTACTTTCCGTATCCAGTTCAGAAATCATGAGCTGTAATTCGTCTCCCTCGTTACTCATCAATGCAATGTCATCAGCGAATCGCAGGTTACTGAGATACTCTCCATTAACTCTTATCCCTAATTCTTCCCAATCTAGGGCCCTGAAAACCTCCTGTAAACACGCGGTGAATAGCATTGGAGAGATCGTGCTCCCTGCCATACGCCCTTCTTTATTGGGATTCTGTCGCTTTCTTTATGGAGGAATATAGTGGCTGTGGATCCGCTGTAGATTTCTTCCATTATGTTTATATAGGCTTCGTCGATGCCCTGATTCCGCAGTGCCTGCATGACTGCTGATGTCTCCACCGAATCAAATGCCTTCTCGTAATCTATAAAGGCTATGTATAGGGGTTGGTTGTATTACGCGCATTTCTCTATCACCTGATTGATAGTATGAATATGGTCTATTGTTGAGAAGCCTGTAATATATAGGTAGTGTAATATATAGGTTGAGGCGGGTAATATATAGGTAGTGAAAACATCCGCGTCACATCCGAAATTTGCGCGAGTAAGAAAGTGTTCACTCTACGCCGCTCGTTCGCGAACACCTCTCCGCTAATCCTCAGAGGCCATCTCTGCAAGACTTAAATAAAGCTTTCCATCCATCCATCTATAGGGAGATAATGAACCTGTGCAAATGGGTCACTGCAGGGAAACGCGGATAACCAGCATTAGCCATCCAACGAAATAGCGGAAGACGCGCATGCAGATGCAATTTATTACGTAGTACAATCAAAAGGAACAAATTTCTATCTGTGATGCGGAAATGTCGCCGAAGCCGACGTTTCGACAAGACGACTCTTCGTCAGGGCTCATCGTCGTCAGTTAACGTTTCGTCAGTTCCTCTTGTCAAGAGGTCGGCTCCAGCGGCATTCCCTGCTCAACGAATTCTCATCACCTCAAGCCAACGTCTTCTCACGAAATTATGTCTTATAAAGGTGATAATAATAATCGTTTTGGTTTAACGTTCCAAAACCACGACATGATTATGAGGGACGGCGTAGTGAAGGGCTCCGGAAATTTCGACCACCTGGGGTTCTTTAACGTGCGCCTCAATTTAAGTACACGGGCCTCGAGCATTTTCGCCTCCATCGAAAATGCGGTCATCGCGGCCGGGATTCGATCCCGAGACCTTCGGGTCAGCTGTGGAGCACCATAACCGCTAGACCACCGTGGTTGGTATGTCTTATAAAGGATCTAATAGGACAGCGTAGGATCGCATAACAGAGCCTGACGTTCTTCTTTTATTCGGTCTTGATGGTATCCTCTTTATTTTCTTTAGACTGTGTAAGAGATGGACATCAGCATGTTGCATCTACATATGCTCAATAAACGTCATGTTGTGCCGTTATACCGAGCGAGTGCAGTATATCAGTATATCAGGCACGAGATGATAATATGTCGAGCAGCGAGGTTATACAATACGAGATATTGAAATGTACACCCACGTGGTGTTCTAACCCGAATAAAAGAGGCAACGTAAGGAAGGAAAAAAAAAAGCTCACAGTGTCCCTTATGCATTCACCGAGGACGACCGGAAGTCGTAAAGATATCGTCATTTCCTTCTCAGTCGATGTATTGATCCTGTCCCGCCACCCTCAGAAAGCTTTCTGCACGTAACGTGGTTTTGCACTGCCTCCAAGATCGGAGGAACCTCACCTATCTTCCACTGCCTCCGTGATCGGCCCGCATTTGACCAAGCTAGGATGTCACGTGATGACGTCATCATATGCCGTTACGTCACGTGACGCCATAATGACGTCACATATTTTGATTCTCTGTGACGTCATGATGGCGCCGTCATGAGGTGACGTCATCACGTGATGATCAGTTTTTGCATTACTCGTGCTGACGCCGCCGACGGCGGACGCAGACGCGAGACGGCGGTCAATTTTCGCATTTGATGAGGCATGTAAGGCCTTTGCCTAAAAAAAAAACAGTGTAACCGGTCATACAGGTAATTCTTTCGGATAACTTCCAGTTTCGCTAGCGGTCACTTTTTCGCTCTCTTTCAATGCAGGAAGGAATGGAAGGTTGAGACAGATCGTCGAAATTCCGTTTAGAGTCAGCGAGCGCCCGACGGCCTACAACGTTCTCCCGTCCTGCTGTAAACAGGTATTTTCGCTCGTACTTGCCCAGCGGTCATTACAGTCAAATCCAGGATAGGAAAGTGAACAATGGGGACCTTACCATAAAAACTTCCGCGAACGGCTTCTGTTGCTCGGTCTCTCCGGTTCGTGATCCTTCGCCGTAACCTTAAGTTGCTTTTTTTCCCTCCCTCTCTCCTCTACTCTCTCAATATTTCTTTTTCTGGACTCTGAGACAGCTGTCCGGAAAATTCCTCGCACACTGAGTCTGGTCGAGTTCTGAGATTGTCTCGGACGGCCTTCAGCACCATTCGAAAAGGGTCGCGACATACTAGAACAAATTTTCCCTTTCGTTACATCTTTTTGTTGTTGTTGCGTTCAGCAGTGTTACCGGTCACTCGATGACATGACGAAACCAATTTATTCTAAGGGAAAGGCAATCAATTCGTTCAGTCGTGCTCTAAGGAATAAATACACATGCGTAACCTACGGGCTTCAAGGTGCAACAGAACCTTCCATACTATTGCACCTTCGCAAAGCTAATCATTTCTCATTGCACATTGCCAGTCCTTTGTGATTAGATGCAGATCCAGGTTTTTTTAAAAGGCGATGGGGAAGGGTGTTGTCTTCGCGATGTTGATTCATGATGAAGATTATTGAGCCGGCGCTTGTGCTCAATAATGCTAGTAAATAAAAGTGGAGCATGAAGCTAGGGTATTGAGGTTAAGCAGAGCTAACGATACTTGTTGCTGCCTCGATAGAAGGCAAGTCCCTTTGTCGAAACGTTGGCATCAGCGACATTCTGTGTTCAACGACTCTTCATCACTTCAGTATCAATATACCCCTGAACTTCCTTCTTGCTTGGAATGTAGGTCAGATTGGTCTCTGTAAAATAATAATACACAGTAGATACAAAGGTTCGCTACAGACATATCTTCCTGTAAATGCAGTTTCTATAAAACGGTCAGTGATTCTTATCTCCCGTCGGGTCCTTCTTTTCTCTTCGTGAAAAAGCAGGAAAAGCTGGCAGGAGAAGGGTCTATAGGATGGCAAAAAAAAGTTTTTTTTTTGTTCTTGTACGTAGCGGGCAAAACTGGTCCGAAGCTTTCAAGCATCTCACAGTAGAAAGTGCAAAAAGCGATGATCAAGTTGTTACAAGAAAGTCCACGAGATCGAGGTCACATGTTTAGTATCCGGCCGGAGTGGTTCCATTTCGACGGAAGACGAGAGAAAGAGGGGGGGGTTGAGTGTGAGCAAGAAGCGGTGAAGGTTGAGTGTCGAGTGGCCCAAATTAACCCGAAGGTCCCCGCTGTGCTGTCGTCTAGCCACCGTGTAGTGCCGTCGCTGTAGCCCAGTAGGTCCTTGAATGGGAAATATGAAGCATTTCTTTGGGAACCTGAGTCTATCTATCTATCTATCTATCTATCTATCTATCTATCTATCTATCTATCTATCTATCTATCTATCTATCTATCTATCTATCTATCTATCTATCTATCTATCTATCTATCTATCTATCTATCTATCTATCTATCTGTCTGTCTGTCTGTCTGTCTGTCTGTCTGTCTGTCTGTCTGTCTGTCTGTCTGTCTGTCTGTCTGTCTGTCTGTCTGTCTGTCTATCTATCTATCTATCTATCTATCTATCTATCTATCTATCTATCTATCTATCTATCTATCTATCTATCTATCTATCTATCTATCTATCTATCCTAATATAGCCGCCCGCGTCTGTGTGCTCTCGTTCGAGGTTGCCTCCTAACTTGGTATATGCCGAAATTGGTGTAAAAGGGTACGAGTGTACGATGAATAAGGCTGGAAGGTGATGACATCAATAACATGACATGCCTGACACGTACATCGTAAAACCCTCTCCCACAATCACGTGTGGCGCATACCCGCATATCAAGGGCCATGGTATGAGGATATGCACCACAGCCGATTCCAAATCTGTATAAACCGAGGACAGTGACCACAGACATTGAAAACCTTACAAGACGATTTGTCTGGACGAGAAGAGAGAAATACATACCGTTTGTTAGAGTTGGCGATATTAACGTTGCGCACAACATATTACACGTGCACACCTGTTATTGAACAAGCTACATTCTAGCTTTGCTTGTCGGCACTAAAATACGCCAACGAACGTTGCTGACACTTCGTTTCCATAAAAGTGACGTCACTGCTGTAAACGTGAGTGCCGGCGTTACGCCAGACATTGAACTGCCCTTTAGACGCCGGTGTAGTCGATGTGCCTGGTAAACCCACGATACGCACACTGCTCAAATTACACGGAGACGTTATCCGCCTCGTAAGATGCTCAAAGTGACGCGTAGGCTGCTACTCGCCGACTTCTTCGCATGAAATCGATTCATACAGCACTTGGGATCTGCAAGAATTTTTGAAATGAGTAAGCATTTCTGTTTTGACTCAGCGATAAAAGGTTCCGTCCGTCCGTCTCTCACGTAATACGACCATCGCCATAAATGAATAAAACGAAATAAATTTTCTTCGGCGGGTTTCGATTTTAAGCCGGGTCTCTAGACTCCGAAACCGAGTGTCTTAACCGCTGGGTTACACAGGCACTATAGTTGCACACCAATGCTTGCAGAATGGCTATAGAGAGTTTGAGAATTGGGGACTTAAGCTGCGTTGGGTAGCCTACTCTTGCATTCGGAGGATCAGCGCAGTTTGAGAATTGGGTCAAACGTAGGCTGCGTTGGGTCAAACGCACGCGGCGCCACACGTGGCGAAATTAAAATTATGCGAGACGCGGGCTATACTGCGTCTTCGCCCGCGGTGCGTCTGTGTCGTCTCGCTGGCGACCTAAGACGCCCTGAAGACCCACGCTAGTTTTCGTTTTTTGCGTCTTGGGTCAACGCGAGCGCAAGAGCCCAAGATTGTCTTGGGTCCTGCGCATGCACCCTGGCGGCTCGCAAACTTCTCAGGTCCCCAAGGTCCTTGGGGCCCGAATTCTCAGTGTCTAATATATCTGATGCATAAGAATGTGTTGTGCCCGCGGTGAAAAATAAATGTAAAGAGCAATGTCTATGAACACTTTGAATTTGATGGTAGTGCAATAAAATCACAGCATATCCACGGAGTGAATGATGATGAGTGGGCGAAGCTGCGGAGGTTCATCGGTAAACCGTGAATCTTCCGTGAATTCTGCCCAGTACATCATCACGACGTGAGATCGGGCGCGTTTATACTAAAGGTTCGATGAGTTATGACGACTTGCAGCTCACTTTAATTTACATGTACGCTGTGAATTTTCATTGTTTAGAAAACCATTGCTTTAGAAAACATCTGGCGTCTTTCGTTAAGCAGCTGGCGTCTTTTCGTTTTGCTTTAGAAACATCTGGCGTTCTTTCGTTTTGCTTTTACAAAACATCTGGCGTCTTTCGTTGGTTTATTTCATCAATCAACAGCGTTTTGAACAAATTTTTATTGTTTAATCACGCACAGGAGAAATCTCACCAGGCACTACCTTGGAGGTAAATAATGGCTGCTAATGGGAATGAGAGACAGAAGAAGTCGCCTTTTAGCTACTTACACTTCTACTTCTACTAACGTTTCCTACTGGAACATGCCAATGGCTGCTAATGGGGAATGAGAGACAGAAGAATTCGGCTTTTAGTTAACGCGCACGCTGCGAATTTTTTATTGTTCAACAACGCACAGGAAAAATCTCCCACCGGCACCACTTTGGAGGTCAAAGCGTAAGACTGGTTACGCACTACGACTACTACGACTACGACTACGAGGGACGAACGGGTGCCGCCTTAAGGAGCTTCGCCCCTAAAAGCCCTGTCTAGGACGACACGGAAGAAGCCATGCCGCTCGAAAACGGTGTTCCAGGGATGGCCTATAAATGCGCATCACTTTAGACACCTCTCAAACGAGGTTCTGCGTGAATTTTCTTGCACTGCTACAAAACACAAACGCTCACGCTTCATTTAGATAGAGAACTACCGCAGGAAATTCTGCATGAATTTAACAAAAGAAATACGGACTGGCTAGTTTCTGTACTCGCTGTGCGAGCAGCTTGGTCGCCTGCTCTAGTGTTCTTCGGAATTGAGTAGAAATTTTTGTTGAGACAGGAGCGCATCCAAGGAGGTCGTACAAAATAACAAGAGGCCGCTTCTGGATGCTCATTCGGCTGCATTGAAAAGATATCCAGGGTATGGGTCTTAGGCGATTGCATTAGTAGAATAGGTATTTTGGGGTGAGCGTGCTGCTGTCCTGTTGTGGAATACGCAGTACCAGCGTCCTTGAATACTTTTTAAGAGATTCTTCTTACGAGTTCCAGATTTCAGTGGCAGCGGCGGCATCGTACTCGAAAAAGCCGTCGCAGGTGAGTACACAAAAAAATGCGACCCTCGATGGTGCGACGATGACATGCGTATTTGTATGCGTCGTCTCTCTGCCTCCTTCTAATAAATTCGCTCTCTCTCTCTCTCTCTCTCTGTATGCACCGGTGTCCAATAAATGATACTCTCTCTCCATCTTGGGCTTATCGGTGATCGGCCGTTTCTGATATGGAAGTCTGATCTTTTATCGAGGTCCCTTGTCACTTCACGTTGCCACGCTTCATTGTTGCCTGGATACGAACGCACCACCGTCGTTGTTGCCTGTAGCAACTCAAGTGTTGCACTGTTAAACACGTGGATGACGGTCCCATTCCCTACATGGAGGAAAGAAGCAGTTAGGAGGGAGCATTGCGCAATGCGATGGAGCCCCCATTTTCCCGATAGGGCAAGGGATCTGGAATTGTTAACAGCGGATTTGTTTAAGCCGGCCGCAAAAAAAACGCCAGGCCTGCGCTGAAACACAGCGAAACGCAGCACAGTCACAGCGAAAGCTGGAAGAGCGGCGTTTCTAGAGCCCGTTAAGCTCTCTTGGGGCTACAATACAAGTACACTAGAAAATACCCACTACGCCATAAATCACAATTTTTGTGAAGTTGGGAAGCACCTACTAAGCCATTATTCGTCATTCTGCGGAGAAGCGAGGCACCAGCTACACGTCTGTAAGGCATTATGTGCACTTTGTTGAAGCGACGACTGATGACGATGAAGAATTATGGCTCAGCCATTTATAATGGGTTGGAAGCTTTAAACGGCCCACCAGTTATGTAATTTGCATTGGGTGACGCCCGCTCGCTATTTTCCTCTCCTGTCATGCTGTATACATACGTGACGTGGGAGAGAGACGGGGGGGGGGGGGGGAATAACTTTACTGAGACCCCGAGGAAATGGATCATGCGCTCATGGGCTTCCTTGGCAACCAATCCCAGTGCACTTGCGAGGAACCCACTACGCTATAAAGCATTGTAATTTTACTGAGACCCCGAGGAAATGGATCTGAGCTTATAGGCTTCCTTGGCAACCAATACAAGTGCACTTGCGAGGAACCCACTACGCTCTAAATCATTGTAATTTTTGAGATATAGGGCAGCAGGCACTGTGCCATTTTTCGTCATTTTACGGAAATCCGTGGTACCTGCTAAACGCATGTAAGTCATTATGCGCACTTTGTTGATGCTGTGCCTGATGACGATGAAGAATTATGGCAGAGATCTTTGTAATGGGTTGGAAGCATTTCACAACCTACTCGTTGCGCAATTCGCATTGTGTGACGCCTGGTTACAGAATTCGCGTTGTGCGACGCTTGGTGCTTATTTTACTCTTCTACCACACTATATTGCATATGCTAATGTGGTTCCTTCCCGACATGAAGCCTGTAGAGGACATTTTTGCAAAGCAGTTTCAAGCACCGGCATGGCTCAGAGGTTGAATACTGGGCTCCCACGCAGAGGGCCCAGGTTCGAGCCTCGTTCCATCCTGGAATTTTTTTCTTATTTCGTTTTTTTTCTTATTTAGATCGATACTGGTTACGGACACCGGCGGCGGCGGCAGCGGCGGCGGCGGCGGACAACTACGGCGCCAAAAACGGCCGGTGAAATGATCTCATAACAGCTTTCGCTGTAAAACGTTGGTGTCCACGGGAAACCATAGGTGGGTATGCGCCACAGGAATTGGGCAAGCCGCACTACCGAGTATACAGCAGGTGCGAGCGTTAAAAGAAAACTGTTGCAGGCGAAGTGGAGCACGCGTAACACGTGAAAGAGGGAGAGAACGAAAGTGGTAGAAAGAAAGAGAAAAATAGAGAGAAATAAAGGGAATAAAGACATATAAACACAGAGAAAGGCATAGAAAGAGAGCGAAAGAAACAAACACGGAAAAAGAGAGAGCAATACTGAAAGAGAGAGAAATGAACTTTATTTTGACCTGTCTCTTTGTACTTCAGCCCTAAGGTGGGTGGCCTCCTCAGTCCAGGTAGCCATGCCATGACTCGCTGCGAAGATAAAGAAAAAGAGAAATAAAGAGAAACAAAAAGAGATAGAGAGAAAGTAGCAGAGAAAGAAAGAAAGGGAAGAAAGAGAAATAAAGATCGAAAGAGCGAGAAATAGACATGTGGAGAGAAAGAGATAAATGAAAAAAAAAGAAATATAAAGCAACAGGTACAAAAGCAGATGCAAGAAACAGAGCGAAGGAGAATGATAGAGAAGGGACAATTAAAAAAATAAAGAGAAACCAGGAATGCCATCCAGTTCCGCACTTCCTTCAGGTCTGGGACCACTATTGCGAACCTGCCATACCTTTTTTTGCTTATTTTTCCTTCCTGTAGTGACATGGCTGAGCGCAATTGCACGCGTCTGCCAAGTTCGCGAAGTCACGAATATGTTCGTCCACACATTAGATAAGTCATTATGTCCATGGCCGACAAGATGTCTCCGAAAGGCGGCCGAATATATTCTTACAGAAATCAAGGAGCGTACGGCAGTGTGACTGCTGGTATGAGCCCTGGATGTGTTCATTATTAAGGATGTGTATTGCAACATTTTTATCACATGAAGTGCCATTTTTTTTCCTAGATGCACATTTTTGGTTGCTGAAATGGGCATTACACCAAACATAATAGTACACAAAATGTACGATTGTTATTTCATGACCTTACCCTCTAAAACAAGTATTTACGTCTGTGAGATTGTGACACTTGTACGCGTCACATACTTAAATCATTGTTTCCGAGCGTAAGGGCATAAAATACCACTCGTATCACAAACATAAATTTACCGATAACAAACAAGGAGAAGGCTCACCGAACGGCCGCTGCTCCTTCGGAGAGATATTTTCTGCTTTAGAAGAATCAGTGCCGTTTTGAGACTTACTACCGCTGACCGGAGAGAACAGGCATTCCGTGAGATACCGCTGTGTTAGAGATCACGAGTGTTATATGATGTGGGTTTCCTGTAAGATCCGCCGCATCTCCACCGACTACGGTTGTAGGCACCAAAGAACACCGGCACGAAAAGTATGACAAAATATTAAGGCGAAAGCCTTAGGTGCATCATTAAAGGCGAGAAGTGACCGTCGGCGTCAACAGGAGTGATGAAAAAATCATAGTCACGTGATGACGTCGCCATATGACGTCTTCCTGACGTCACAGGTCAAAATTTGTGAAGTCACGGTGACGTCATATGATGATGTCATCGCGTGACATCGTTGCTTAGTCAAAGGTGGCCTATTACTGAGGCACTGCAAGACCACGTGAGGAGCAGAGAGCTTCCAGTGCCTCCGATCCCAGAGGCAGTGCAAAACCACGTTGGGTGCAGAAAGGTTTCGAGGGGGGTAATACAATGGACAGAGCAGAAGACGAAGATGGCTTTCGCCTTCGAGTCGTCTTAGGCAAATGCATAGAGGACTGCGTGACTTTTGACACTGACATCTTATGTAGGAGCTATGATGTGCACAGATTGACAGTTATGCATATCTGGTGGAACGAATGTGGCCGTGCCGCTGAGACGCGTGCGGAAATAATACAGGTATATTGTGGCGAGGTACAACTTTACTGACCAGACGCTCAGTCAACTGAATCGCGGCGGTTATTTCTTTGTCCCTTGCGAAAGTTGACGCGAGCGGCTCTTCTTTTTTTTTTGTTGTTGTTGTCGTTGCACTTGTTTAATCGCACCTCGTGTCAGGTCACGTTATCTTTATTACCTCGACTCGAGTGTTGCGAAGTACATGTCGTAAGCTTGAGATAACGATTCCTCCTGAATGTTTTAGTGGCATTGTCAAACTCCTAGTGCGACGCTCTTGAGGCAGTAACTTTGCACCCGCTGCCCTCTGTCTAGAGCAAGGGGTCTCAAGCTTAGCTGAGCTAGCGGGCCGCAGTCACGGAAAGCGGAAAAGTCGCGAAACGTGCCCCCATCTCGGAGGCTTTGCTTCTGGCAATACCGCTTGTCCCGGCCCCTACCAAACTCCTACCAAAACGGCAGAGGGCAGCACAGGAAAATGAAAAAGGCGGATTTACCGTATTTATTCGAGTTTAAGCCGACGTTTTTTCATTCGAAAAGACTTGTGCGAAAGCAGGGGGGGGGGGAAGGGTCGGCTTAGATTCGAGTGCAATTATCAAGTTTTTTTTTTTTTTCTGGCCTTGCGAATTTCGGGGGTCAGCTTAGAATCGGGGCCGGCCTAGATTCGAGTAAATATGGTAGTCCCACAAGGACCGAGACAGTTAAGGTGATAGGAGCAAAGGGGGGGGGGGGGAGCAGACACATATTGAACAAAATGTCACCTAACGTTGCTATTTCAAAGAACGCCTTTCCCAAATCCCATATTTGGGTCATTTCTGATGGGGATTTGACGTCAGGTTTCGAAAACCATAGCGATACTGAGTTCCACAATGACTTCAATCTGGACGCCGATTCTGAATATACGGTTTTCGTTCCACGGTGATGTTTCCACTCATAGTGACCGCATAGGGCGCCTCACGAAAAATACTGCTTGAGACTAGTCCTGTTTTTGTAGCTTACCCGCACAAAGCGCTATTAATTGCAATAGGCGGGAAAATAATGCGAGTACTATTTAGCAAAGTCAGAAAACTTTATTATGCGTGAAGACTCGGGACACTTTGGAAAGGTCCGCGGGCCGCGTATTTGAGAACCCTGGTCTAGAGAGGCAGGAGGAGTAGGAATAAGCTTTATTCAAAAGACAGCCGACGACAGAGCCTTCGAAGAAACCAACAATTGAAGTGCAGCTGTTAAATACATACATACATACATACATACATACATACATACATACATACATACATACATACATACATACATACACACACACACACACACATACATACATACATACATACATACATACATACATACATACATACATACATACATACATACATACATACATACATACATACATACATACATACATACATACATACATACATACATACATACATACATACATACATACATAGTGAGATCCCATATCTACCGTAATTCCTCTGTTGAAAAGACGAAGAAGGCTGAACAAAAACTGATAGAAATGGTGTTTAAATTATTCGCATTGCATGGTTGGACAAACTGTTCGAGATGATGATTCGAAAAGAAATGAACCGGCCTTATTTGACACAACCATAGCTGTTCAGTAATAACGACGAAGACTTGCGACAAATTGTTGAGATTAAACTAACAGGCAATATCTTTAAGGGTAGAATTTCGAACTAATGAAATAATGGTGGCGTTGAATAACACCGCAACACAACAAAAGTTCATGTCGGTGGTCAGCTTTGAAGCTGTGCGAAGGTTCGCTTGTGTAAGCAGCGTAATTACATTGGCACTATAGGCTGGACAGAGGTACTTTCAAATGCATCGTAACACAGACTAAACATACTAAGACGACAACTATTCGAGATAAAGACACTAGCGGGGCAATAGAGGTTCACACGAACGATATTTGTCATTTATAGCTTAAGTTACATGGATATATGAGCTAATTCCTTAATGAACGAAAGAAGAGGAATTTTTTCCGTGGGGCTTGTTCATATGTTAGACAAAACCAAACGAACCGAACAGACAATTAGACCACAGAAAGCACAGAGGACTTTCACTGTTGTTTTTAACTCAAGTGTACTAATTATGACTTAAATTGAAATGAATTGAAGTGGACGAAAAATCACCCTTTCACCGACGGGGAGGACTACTTTTCATAAACTTCAATTCATTTCAGTTTACCTCAGAATTAGTACACCGGAGTTAAAAACAGTTAACGTACTGTATGTTCTCTCTGGCCTAACTGTCTGTTCAATTCGGTTGGTTGCGTCTAATCCCTCAATGTAGCTTCCTGTTGCAAATGTGTTCCAGGCGGAGACAACGTGTCGATGAGTTGTCCGAATTCGGTTGGCACGTCACTGACTCTTGTCGAAACGTTTGCGCCAACAGCGTAAATCTTTCTCGGACTTCTTACCGCTGTCGATTCTGGCTGATTCCCTCGCATTGGCGCCGTTGCACGTGCAGCGGTGCGCACCTACCTTTAGCACTCGGGTTCAGTCGGGCATTTCGGCCACGTTAACGAGAAAGTGTCTCAAGGGCGCTACCGTGCTCGCCTATTCTTATATCTTAGCGAATACCTTAAAGTACACCACCTGGCGCCGATTCCAAAGTGGGGACATAATAACCTTTATTACTGAGATACCACGTGTGCGAACCTGGCTGCAGATAGCGCAACGGGCTTCCGAAGGAGTCACTTTGCAGCTGGATTCGGGGCGCTGTACGGTCACAGAATTTTAACGGCGTTAAGGACTGTAAAATTAACGCGAAACGCGCCAGAATCAACCCTGAACGTACGATATGCTGATATCCTGCTCCGCTGGCTACTCTAGCGGAGAGAGGACGCGAGAGGACTTCAAACTAAAATTTCTTGGCCAGCAGAAAAAATCTCACATTGCCTATTTAAACGCCTATTTTTCCATTATTTTTCATAAAACCTTGATTCTTCTGAACATATTGAGGGTTTAATCATAAGAGCGCGGCTTTTGTGAGCCGATGGTTACTGGTTTGAATTCGGCATCATGCGTTTTTTTGAATGAAAGTTCGGGACTTATTGAGAAACCATAGTCCACACAGAGGTTTTCTGTCTTATTTTCTCTTCACCCGTTCCGACCTTGCCCATTCTCAGTAGAACAGCCACGGTAGTCTAACAGTTACAGTGCTCGGCTGCTGACCCGAAAGATGTGGGTTCGATCCCGACCGCGGCGGTTGCACTTGCGCAGTGGAGGCGGAACGCCAGGGTCCCGTGCACCGTGCAATTTCAGCCCATGTTAAAGAACCCCAGGTGGTCGAAATTATGTGGAGCCGTCCGCTGCGGCGCCTCTCGCAACCCGAGTCGCGTTCGTGACGTCATACCCCGTAAACCGACCAATCTAAGTAGATCCAAGATCATTGTTAACCTGGATGACATGGTCACGTATAGTAACTACGCGGAGGAATGCAGCAGCCAAACCGGTAAAGATTGAACACTTTGCTGGGCGAAGTTGTGCCCGCCAACTCAAAGCGCTCCCATTACAACAGTGGCGAGCAGATCTCGAAGGTCGTAGAAAATCTGCTGCGGGAGACAGGGGCGTAGCCAGAAATTGGTTTATGTATGTTCGTGCGTGCGTTCGTATGTGTGCCTGTAAATATATACGCAAGCGAAATTGATAAATTTCGGGGGGGGGGGGGGGGTTCGAACACCCCCCCCCCTTTGGCTACGCCTCTGGCGGGAGAAATACCTCGGCTTTCAAGCGTGCGTCATCAGCGTTATCGCTGGTGCTGACGCAATTTCTGGTACGCACTCAATATTCGCGTTTTGGATACGATCTGATTAGAACATTCGAAAATACTGCAGGAGGTTGCTACGTATTCAGGTGCGGTTTGCACCGAGCTGTAACGGGTGTAAGTGTGTAACAGGTTTTGACCGATGAAACCCTGTCCCAATAGGAGGAAAATAACCCAAGTACGCGGGTTAATATTTGTACCTTTCGCCTCTTGTTTTCTTTCTCTCTGCCTTTCCAACCCAAGGAGATAAACATGCCTACATTAATCAAGGCTAATCATTAGGTCTTTTGGTAAAACCCACATTTTTTATCTGTGACACTTATAAAGAGTCCACGGGCTCGATACCGGCATCGCTAGCGGCAGAAGGGAAAACGCGCTCGCGCGTGCAATACACGTCAAACAACGGCATGTGGTCAGCATAAACGATGACAAACACTGCACCACGGAGTTTTTTGTAGATACGTTTACGGACATTTGGCGCACGTATCTTCCACCGTTTGGTCAAAAACATTTGTACCGGCGCGTTTGTGCAGCCGCGAAATTGGTGGTGGCGTCATAACCTGGCAACAGGCTGCGTCTCCGCGACCTTCGGACAAACCACACTTCGAGCCATCCGCGAGGGTTTCATCATCGAACCAAGTGCGCGTATTGAGGAATCGTTCGTTGCTGGTCGTAAAACATCGAAGAGCCGTTTCTTTGATCCCGGAAATTATACACCGCCTCCATTGCCAGAGGGTCGGTTGTCTGGCCGTGTTTACGGGACCTTATGTTTTCTCGCTACGTTGGTAAACACCTGCGAGGTGACGCTTCCGGCGTCTTATTCTTTCCTTTACGTCTACTTCGACCCCTCCTCCTCACCTTATCCTCACCGCTCTCCGCATTCCCTTTCCCGTTGACTACTCCTTGCCTTTCTGCAGGCCTTTTTTTTCTTTTTCGCGGACTGCACGCTTTCTGAGACAAACAGTGATGTCATCTCTTCGTCGCGTTCGTTTGGCACGCGAGCCCGCAGAACGTAGGTCACTGTGTCAACACGGGAGTCAGCCCGCTTCGTTTGGAAGGCTGCGGCAGACCTTTTATCTAGCTCGTTCCGTAACTTTTTCCTTTTCTCTTTTCCTAGGCCTTCTTTCCCTGTCACCCACTCGGCGTTGCCCGCTTGTGCGCACTTCCATAGCCCCCCTTTTTTTTCGTTATTCGCCGATGTATTTTCAGCTGAAACCCCCCTTCCGCGTTTGTTCTTGATACGGTTGTTCTCGCTCCATTAACCCTTTCTTCCTAACGATTCTTTCCCCGTATTTCATTCTGAGCTATTTATTCCAGAACGTGTACCTTTACCGCCATCTTTCGTTTCTTTCTTTCGCCATGCTTCGCCCCTTTTTCTATTCTCTGTGCCTTCCACGTTAAGCCTCGCCGGCAAAAGCTCTTGCTGAAGTTTCGTTTGCTCTTCTGTCTTTTTTGCTCTATTACGTCGTCTGCTCAAATGGTAACCTTCGCCGGCACGTCATTCGTTGTACGTTTGCTTTCTTTCAGGTCGTCTGTCTCCCCCCTCTCATTTTATACGTCGTCTGCTACAGCGCTAACCCTCGTCGCCATTTTCTTCCTCCAACTTTTGTTCTTCGTTGCCTCCACACTCGCACACCGCTTATTTGATTTTGCTCCACTTCTACAGGATACTGTCTATATGTACGCAAGGTGGCACAGTTTACGTCACCTCAATCGCGTGCGGCCCAAACATTTACCCGTTCTTTTCAGGGCCAAGGCTTTGCGTGACAGGTTGACTCTTTTCCTCTTAAAGCGCTTTCCAAACAAGCGGTGGGGATACGCTCGGCACCCTTTCTAAGCCCAACGGTGCGTGAACGGAAGACCTCCCCACCATTGCCTTTCTTTGAGCGAACTTTGTGGACGCGCCATTGGCGATATTGTGTACGCCCACCGGAAAACGGTGCCCGAATTTCCGTGCCATGTTTGCAATCCTATCCGCGGACGACGCAAGCGAGTCCCGCTCGTCAATCTATTGAAGCGTAGAGTATACAGTTTGAAGAGGAGTTTCTGAATCGCACGGTGGCGTGCGCGTTTGTACGCTTCAGAATGAATAGGTTCTGTACGGGTACACCAGGAAACAGCAGTCGCCGGGCCAGTGATGGCGCTTGATCCCTTTTGTGCTGAAAATTTGGCCGGGGGTTTCTATGGCGGCTATTCCTTTCATTCCTCGCGCATATCCAGTTCCTAGGTTTATTGGACGCGCCTGTTTGTGTAAGCCTTACATAATAGGGTGTGTCCAAGCAAACCTATAGAAGTTACCATTTACGTACGCGGAGAAATAGCGTTCGCTGAGCATTCTCTGCTTGACTATATGTGCTGCCAAGCATGCGCTGTTGAACCTAGAATTTATCGTAATTTGTGTAAGGTTTATGTACAGCAGTGATGAGCTTTGTAAAACTTGTCGGCAACCATTGTATTGTCGCTTCAGTGCGTGTTGTTTAGTCCCGGGATTAGAAGAAAGGTATGAACCGCAGGACGGTACAGCAAGAGGAAATTTTAGACAATCGTGCCACTGTAGATATTATTTGCGAAAGTACGAGTCGGTTGGAGTTAGTTGGAGCACTCAGCACTCACGAACAAAATGTTTTTTTTTTGTGTGCACACATATATATATATATAATATATATATATATATATATATATATATATATATATATATATATATATATACATATACGTACAGCTGAACTCCACCGTGACTTACCGAACACGGACGTGGCGGCAATTTGCCACGCATATATCCGCGGCCACAAACAGTGCACTAAACGCTCCGAGTGGTTCAGTCATCCCAAACGTGTCCGAAGACAGGTCGCCGCAACGGAGACTTAAAAATAGATCAAGCAGCGTTCCTGTGCGGCAACGGGCACGTCGGTCGCAAGCGTTAGGCACGAAGTCTCAGAATACGCAATCACGAAACAGCGTGAGCTCCGGGTGAGCACTTTATGCGCTCACTGCTATAACATAACGACGCCATGGCGCATCTTCATCTTGATCGCTGTGCGCTTCCTCCGTCAACAAAAGTCACGACTTCTCCGCGCCGTCAATCGGTCGTTGTGTCGCGTTGAAAGCTGTTATGCGCGGCTGCGTTGAGGTCTCGTGTGGCTTCGAGAATAAGACGACCGACGCAGAGCGTGTCGTGAAAGCCTGTGAAGTCGCTGTCGAGAGGCTCGGCCGGCCGGCGGATCTTGAGTCCGAAAAGCTTTCTTCAGATGGGGTGGTCGTTTTCGTGGTGACCCATAGCACTTTCGCCGCAGGCAAAAAAGGAGCAATGTCCATTATGTGGGCGAACCTATGACGTGACCTACTGCTTGGCTAAGATGATCATGGTTTGTCAAACGTAATTCGTGTCTAAATACGCGTACGAAGCGTTTCAAAGGGACAAATTTATTAAATGCGAAGCATTTCTTAGCGAACCTCTGGCACTTTGAGCGTTTCTATCTATGTATCTATCTATCTATCTATCTAGCCGCCTACGTCTGGGCGCTCTCATGATCGCCTCCTTAACTTGGTATAGACCAAAATTTGCCTGGGAGGGTAAGAGGACTTGACAAATATCACTGCCGGGTCATGACATAAATAACGTTAAAATCCTGTCACGTACGTCGTCAAACCCTTTCCACTAGACACGTGTGGCACATACCCGTTTACCACGGGCCACGGTGTACGGGTATGCGCCACAGGTGATTGACAGTTTATGTCTACCCAGGAACGGCGAGAACAGACATTGGTAACTTAAATGCTGGAGAGTTAAGTAAAATCAACATCGGCAGCGTTGACACAACGAATGGAAATATTGAAAATTAGGATCCGAGC
The DNA here is from genome assembly GCF_013339695.2 of Rhipicephalus sanguineus. Taxonomy (NCBI): domain Eukaryota; kingdom Metazoa; phylum Arthropoda; class Arachnida; order Ixodida; family Ixodidae; genus Rhipicephalus; species Rhipicephalus sanguineus. Next base: position 78,876,472 of record NC_051185.1, read on the forward strand.
ACGAATCGAACCCAAGCATTCTGCGCGGCAATCAGGTATTCTACCACTGAGCCACGCCAGGTCTATAAATTGGTTTGGAAAAACAGCCTACGCAGGCGTAATTCGGTGCAACGTCAATTGTGGTTTTGGTGCTGGCTATCTAATTTTACAAGAAAGCAATAAACACTACATGATACTCCTACGATGTGTGCTCCTACGATACGGGCGTCATATCAGATTGACGTCTGTAGTTCCAGTGTTGGCTCCACTTTTATAGCAATCTAATAAACATTACGTTTGTATTCCTATGATTCAGCAAGCTATATTGAAGCATTGCTCGACCCCGAAGGAATACATTAACGAAAGTTACATATGATATCCACATCACCGCATCGTAAAGTGCACTTCGTTCACCAGAACGACGAAGTATCCTCTTCATTCCTTAAGAGGCTGGGCGATGGCTTCATGCTGACCGAGGATAATGTCAGATTGATTGACAGCCATTTGTAGACTAGGCTACGTAGGCCACATACGCCCAGGTAGTCTACGAATATGACAAACACCATCCACTGATGTTGGTCTACGTAGCACTATCCAGGCCTACCAGCCTCGACGGCCCATGCCTCACCAACGTGGAAGGTGGCTTCAGGTTCGGACATGTCTCTGGCTCTGTCGACAGATAATTTGTCGACGAAATGACCGAGGCATCCACGAATTCCAACAGCTCTACTATACAACATACTTCAATACATATGGACCCCTCTTCACCACGGTCACGACCGGATTCTATAACAAGTCATGACCAGCTGCTGGTGCTCACTGATCACGGTGATGATGCCCTTGTTCAAGAACTGTCAAGAACCTCTTGCACACATGCACTCGGGTTCGTGAAACGCGCGTGCGTTCTCGGGACACGTATAAGCACTACATATTAGCTTACCGCTTCTGGTGTTGGTAATACGCATGTTGTCACTGGCAGCGTTACCCAACCGTAAACAACTGCTTATATAACACATATGCAGCTCTTGAACATATATATGTGTGCGTATAAAATATATACAAATCTTTAGCGTCATTCTGTAACGTGTCGCTCAGTAAAAAAAGTTACGCCACAGTCGCCTACCCGCCGCATGCTTCGCATAACATCGACTCCCACGGCACGGGGGATCTGCCGAATTTTTTTCCTTTATTTTATTCAGTACGTCACTGTAGAAAACAAGCGCCAGGCCTACTGCGCATGTAGTCCTGGCGCCAGTCTTACTTAGTAAGCATGGGTTGGATTGAAGGGGTGGTTTACGTCTTCCATATGGCCTGAGGCATCTTTAAATTGACAGGCTGATGGGCTAACTGGACGGCGAAAGGGCAAGAGGGGACATCCAGTCTTGCACCGTCCATATGGCGCTTTGCGCAAATGTGTGAATTGTTAAATGCTTTGTTTCAAATAATACAGAAGTCCAGGAGAAGATAGGCTTGAAGGCACGAAAAATCCTTGAAGAGGGGTTTTCGCAGGAGTTAGTGTTTCCACAAGTGGTCTTTTATTCCTCAGGGCAGAAACCCTGAAGAAGACAAGGCCACTTCTCGAAACCTTGGCTGCAGCGACACTACCTGTCGAAGGCTTTTTCATCTCGCTTATATGGTGGTGTTGTATGGTAGCTGCAGTGATTGTCCTCGAGGTTGGAAGTACGTTGGTCTTGTGCCTTGATGCGAACCTGTTGCATCTCAACGAGGGATGTCAGTGTGGCTTAGCGGGACGCAACCTCTGTCAGCCTCAGTTCCACCTCTTCAGCGCGGCAAGAAGAGGGAGCTAGGGTTGCCCAGCGTGCAAGCAAACGCGTTCAGACGCTTGCAGCGTTTTCCGCGGCGCTGACAGTTTTTGTCGCGCAACCGAGCGCGTGTCGACGCTTGACGGCTTTTTCGCAATGCCGATAACCTGTTTTCTGTCGGTTTCATCTCGTGCATACACTATCGAGGTGCAAGAACTCCATCGCCACCGCTGGTGGCGCTGTTGCTTACTGTTTTACTAGGGTGCCTTGATGCGCGTTTTGTTGCGCGTTTTGTCTACTGTTTTACTGTTGTCGGGCAGAGTTGCACAATTCCGCCGGAGCCGCATCCTCCGTATGGCTACTAACGTGTTTCAGCGGTCAGAAATAAAGTAGACGATTCAGAGCACTGCGTTATCTACTACGGTAGAGCTGCATGCAGCTGCCCACTTACGCACAACGCGGTGAACAAAAACTGCAAGAGGCTTTGTGCTTAAAGCAGGTGAAAATGGGAAGTAAACTAATATACTATGGGACAGCGGTAAACAATTACATGACAGGCTGGCTAAGTCGGGCATTGTATTTCTGCGATTGTAATAAAAGGTAAACGGCTTAAAGCACCATGCACTTTATTAAGGGACAGCTGTATAAAGCTGTCTTTAAAAAGCGTTTCGTACGAAAATGCCGATTTAGAGTATCTTGTGCTGCACTGTTGTAGTGCCGATGGCTGTTTCCGGCTGTCGCGGTAATGGGATCGATGATACTTTGAGAAAGTGGTAAGCAGTCCTTTACCTTCGTCGTTATGTGTTTAGAAAAATTTGCACGACTTAGTGTACGAAGTACTCTACTATAGGAGAGCGGTAATCAGTCGCTTTTTCTCAGCCGTTATGCGCTTAGAATGGTGGGAGGTACGAAGTACTCCACAAGGGAGAGCGCTAAGCAGTCTCTTACCACAACCATTATTTGTTTGATAAAGTGGTGATGATTTAGAGTAATTTGTACTCGATTACAGGAGATCTGCATGTTTTCCCGCTAAATTAAGCAGCTCGACGTTCTCTGGAGCGTGTTTAGGAAAATTGTGTAGGAATCGCTCAAATACACAGGGCACTCCACTGTGGTCAACGTTCCTTGCCCAAACTACAAGAAGAACTGTACACAGCGAAGAAACACACACAGAACGCATCAGCGCAACCAACTAGCCCACTGTCAGGTTTCGCTCTATTGCGGTTATGTGTCCCTGGAACTCGTTCAGAATAAGCAGTGAGCGATGCAAGTGCTATGCAATCTGCTGTCCCTAAAAAGCGTTGGAGGTACATAAATCACCCAGGGAATTTCGTCGGGCACATGGTACCAATGGTGCAGGTAACCTTAGCCGTATCAGGTAACAAACACATTGCACAAACGACAAGTATACATGCATGAAGACCATTCGGGTACCGTCAACCAGACATCCGGGCAATCAGACCAAAAGTAAAAAAACAAAGAAACAAGAAAACATCAGGAGCCCGTCTCCGATCGGGGTAATGGGGACAAGCGAAGTTTGGCGTGGGCGTGTCTGTAGTACTGCTCTTTCTTTCTTTTCTTTCTTCTTTCTTTCTTTCTTTCTTTCTTTCTTCTTTCTTTCTCTTTCTTTCTTTCTTTCTTCTTTCTTTTTCTTTCTTTCTTTCTTTCTTTCTTTCTTTCTTTCTTCTTTCTTCTTCTTCTTTCTTCTTTCTTTCTTTCTTTCTTTCTTTCTTTCTTCGTTTTTCTATTTCTTTCTTTTCTTTCTTCTTTCTTTCTTTCTTTCTTTCTTTCTTTCTTTCTAGTAGCGGCCGTCCCCGGAACGCTGTTTTTCGGGCTGAATCGACATGGCGGCTTTCATTTTCTTTCCAGCTTTCGTCATCCTGTAGAACGGCCCAACGAAAAGACCACCACGCGATCACGGAAACGCGCATTAGGAATTCAGTTTTCTCGAAGTCAGAATTTTCCTGCAAGGTGCGATTCCTGATATCGACCTTACGCGTTGTCAAGCAGATCGCTTTTAGTTGGCCAACACGAAATATTTGAATGAAGCGCCCACAGCAACTGTGCTGCTACCCAATTGTTTTTCGCGTCGACGGTGGAACGCATTCGTATGCTTCAGTACAGTTCACATGGGGCGAGCATGGGCGCGTGGACTAATGTTCAAGGCACTCGCTTTCGGACTAGGGGGACCCGGGTTTAAACCCCAAGACCAGAAAGAAAATTTATTTTTGTTTTATTACTTCTTTGGTGCCCGCCAGGTGGGGGTGAGGAGTGTTTTTTTGGAACACCACCATCACCAGCTACACAGATCAGTCAATAGGGGGCTTCACCTTAATAAGCGCGGTCTTTTGCAGTCAACCTTCCGTACAGGACCTCTCTACATACCCTAGATGTGGCCCAAACAAGTTAAAAAAATACATTACTGTGTTTAGAAGAAAACTTCAACGACTTAAAGTACCACTTGTACCATACAAGGAGGCTTAAAAAAATTCTGGAGTGGAAGCTCTCGCAACGCCTTGCCAGCAAAAGTCAAGCCAACTTTTGCCCACCAAAGTGCTCGGAAACATGCTCTTTTCTGGTGGCGCCTACTTAGAGATCAAATGGATTTGATCTGTTAGTGTAAATACTACGTTAATTATAAAATAAGGGATCATTGTTGCCGACAAAGTTTACCCGTCAAGTGGAGCATTGACGATTGATCTCCAATAAAATTTGCCATGACATTGAGGCTTACTAACGAAAACTAGTAACTCAAGGACACACTTGGAGCAGTATCTAACTCTCAAAAGTTGCCTTGTTAAACTCGTCGGGCGTGCGAGGAAAACGCTCGCTTTCCTTCGCCAAACGCCGATGATTTATCGTACCTCTACTAGGATGGCTGGCGCACCCGCTATCTTTAGGTGAACGCGGCTTCCCTCTTGCGCAATAATCGCCACCCCAGCAACATACCTCTCACTGTTTGTAAACAGTGTGACGTCACTGCGAGTACCCATCCACAAGTCCCGCCTTCGCAGCAGGTGTTGGTTGGCAAAAAAGCTCCGCCGGCGGGATCTTTCTGCATAGCAGCGCTTCGTGTGTCTGCATTCCTTGGATAGAAATTTTTGCAAATGGGGGATATTTTGCTGAAGTAACGGCTTTAAAAAATTGGCCGCGTATCTGCGTGCTTCGCTGCAAATGTCGTCTAAAGACGATAGAAGAGGCGCTGCGTGAGATATGAACGCCATCTGGCAATACGTCGGGAAACGTGAATGCTGTGTTGCGGGCTGGTAGTCCCGGCGCAGCAGCAGGCGAAGACCGGCGGTGACCAACGCGACCGGCGGGGACGCCAGCCAGCCCGAACACGCGGTTTGGCGCGAAGCGCCGAAGCAGAAGAAACGTCCGCACTCAACGAGTACTCTCCACACACTCTTTTATATTCACGTCGCCTAGGTAAAGCAGGAATGCCAGAGCGGCGCCCCATGGCACTCGTACAGTGCAATACTGAACCGAAACACAACAATGAGCTCGTGCAGAGGGCACGGAGGAAGCCAAGTTTCGGCGCAGTCGCATTTTCAGCGCAGCCTAAGAAACTAGGGTCTCTAGAATTACGTATCTATGTATTGTTATACATAGATACGATGGACACGATGATGCCGCCTTCCATGTACCCACCTACTGAGTACGCTCAAGAAGCTATTGCCCGCGCCGACCATGCACGTCAAGTTGCGCGCGTTCGGTTAACCGAATCGCAAGCGAGCCAACAATCTCGCTACGATCGCCGTCACAGAAACTCCCACTTTCTTCCTGGATCTCTTGTCCTCCTTTGGTCTCCAGCACGACGTGTTGGGCTTTCTGAAAAGCTCCTCTTCCCGTACACCGGACCATACCGTGTATGCCGCCAAGTGACCGACGTGACGTATGAAATCGAGCCATTGTCTTCGTCCTCGTCGACTCAGCCCCGCACCGACACGTTGTCCGTCTGTCGGTGCTTTCACCGCCGGCGGGTAATGTTATGTGCCGCTTACCTAGAGGACGAAGAGGAAGAGGACGTGTTCGTTGCTGCTTTCGCCATCTTGGTTGTCACCCCTACCTCTGTGGTTGTGTAAATACTGTAAATACAGCCTTCTTCTGTCGTCTCCCCGTAACAGTATTTTCTATTAAAGGAACACACCACCTAATACTTACCTAGTGATGTTGCGCCTCAGATATGCGTAATGTTTGCTTTTTGATCAACAATGTACACAAGTATGAACCTAGTCAGCCGTTCACGATGGCTGGCCCTTGAGCAAGTGGTTCAACTTTGGCCGAGTGGCTGAATCGAGGGACGTGCCGACAAACAGAAAGACAGACAGAAAGACAGACCAAAATTTCTGCGTTTAAGTTCCCCAAGAAAGACTATCGTCTTTAAAAAGGTCACTGCCTATAATGCACGATTATGTTAGGTGTCAACGTAGGCTGATTTGCTCGTCATAGATGACAGCCATTAAAAAAAGAAAAAAAAAACTTGCGCTCTTGGAATGAGAACGTTCTACATTTTCACGATACTTGGAGATATATTTGCATGGCATGGACGGGAACGTACTCAATTTTCGTCGCGACATCTTTACTGCAGTTTTAAAACGAGGTACGGCTTTGGCGGTAACATGGTTTTGATCTGTTGTGCCCAAGGTGACGGATTATATTCTAGCTAAAGGCGCAAAACTTTTCGGAGATGAATTAAAAAGAAAGATGGAAAAAGACTGGCCGTGCTTCCGGATGAAGTTGAAAAAGCCCCGTAAAGGGGGGGATTAAAGCGAAGTTCACCCCTACGGCGTCCCTGATAACCCACGCAGCAGTCTTGCTATTTTGAACACGATAACTTAATTGCATAGATAATCTTTTGCGCGGTTACTACGCTGTATCTGATGCCTACAACGTGTTTGAATACTTACTTTGCTGCTTTGTACCTCTGTCACACGGGCCAGCTTAAGTGCACTTTGAGGGAGTGCACTTCGCCGCAATTGTCATTCACACGCTGTCACACGAGAACGCTAAGTGGCACTCGCTGCAAAGCGCAACTTGGCGGCGAGTGCGTTCGCCAAACTCACTTCGCTGCGACGGAGTGTCGAGCCTCGGTTGCAGTGGCTCAAGAGAAATAAGTGACTATCCGAAGCCGAGTTCGTAGCATTTTTTAAACTACCGTTTTCGTTATTAGGAATATTGTTATGCATTAAAACACACTATACCACAAAAAACTACTCTGATATTCTCGCTCTCAGGCAGTTTACAGGCATGACCGCCAGGGGCATACCCAACACACGCCGTGCAAAGTGGAGATCAGTGGCCGCAGCTGCCGCGTTTGTATGTAAAGTTTATTTTCAGGGCTGTTTATAGGTGCAACACATTACTACCTAAGAAAAATTGCCTGAAATAACAAATATCTGTTGTGCTGCATATGTACCCATCGCGGTTGTACTATGGTCGCCAAAGTGACATTCTGGACGCGTAAGTGCACTCGCTCAAAATGGCACTAAATTTGCCAGTGTGAAAGGTGAGCTATATATAACAGGAATATGACAAACAAGAATATCCGCTATTTCTATTAAGACGTATGAGATCAGCAACAAAACGCGATACCTTTAGTGGGTTTGCGTATTCGCCATGACGAAGCGTACATGCAGCTTCGACAGTGTTCGTGCGCAGCGTTGCCTTTCAGCCCGGAAGTTATGTACTTTTTTTTTCTTTTTTTTTTGCAGCACACAGCGCGAACGCTGAGATGTGCGCACTCGCCGATCATCGCGTCAGATGCATTTTTTACCTTCGATAAACTGTCGAATCCTGATGTTCTATCGACATCCGGTCACTGCAACTCGCCCTGTTAGACACAATGACCGCCAATGTTTTCGCAAACAAGATGCATCGTTATTCACACAGCACTCACAATATTATCAATTCCACTGTCCGTAAACGTGAGTCAATATCGTCGATGCACACATTTGCGCACTATGCCCACCTTTCAACGCATACCACACTTCACAATAAACGTGGCACATTTTCGAAGACGATGCCGCTGTTCCTCGCAAAGGCTGCCACGTGGTTTCACTTTTCCAAGTTAAACAGTCAGCCAACGTAGCAAATATTTGGTTACGCAGCTTACAACACACCTATAGGTTATCTGGCACATACCACAACTAATCTTGCAACAGTATCATTAGATTAGGTTAAAAAAAACAAAAAAAAAAACGTGTCTCAAGCACCGCGCGACTGTACCACGCTGAGCCACCAGCGGGGGTGTTTTGCCAACCGTCGCCGTTGCACGTGCGCTGGTGACGTCACGCTGTGACGTATCCCGGGAGAGGTCTATATTCGGGGACAACAAGTTTGTCTAGGTGGCGTTGGGACAACTTTCTGTGGCAATGAAGGGAAAGCTACGGGAGCGGAGCGTCTGCACATGTACTGCTACGCGAAGTAGTCCGGTTTGGCGCGCGTCTCGTAACGCCGTGGAAAGTGGTGGCTAGCGTTGCATTTTGACGCAAACGCTGCTTAGCGTCTAAGGTACGGGTAAAAGGCGCGACTTTTCCACGCACGCAAAAGCGCAAAGTGACAACAAATAAAGTGAAAGAAATACAGATATCTCGCCTGTGTGCGCTGCGTTCCGTCTCAAAAAGCTACATGTAGGAAATGAAGGAGTATTTTATACATCTCACGCAGAAAATACGGACGCAATTGTGGGACTACATTCATTAGCGGTAGGGCACGTGCATTGTGGCTCTGTAGCTTTCCCTTCGTTGCCACAGAAAGTTGTCCCCGAGCACACCTTCTTTAACCTCCTTGGTACCGCTACCAGGGTTGCGAGATCCTCGAAGAGAAAAAGAGCCAGGAAATTAGGCAAAGTAGCCAGAACAGGATAGCCAACTAGCATCCGTTACTTTATTTTGGAGCCAGAAAGGCAGCCAAACGTGATTTCAGTTTAGCTGAATTATTACTACGTTCTGACACTTAAATATACAAAAATATACATCACAGAAATATTTATCACATCACAATAGAGTAAAAAGAGAACCAAGTGACTTCCTGGAGGAGGCATTAGGACTAGAAAATTGCCAGTTATGCTGCACCGACAGTCAAGTCTACATATTCGAGTTCACTTTAGCCAGCATGCCCCGCGGCACTGTAAATGTACAGCTTGTAACACCTTTCAGACGTAGTCCAAATTTGATCCTGATGATAGCGAGGAGAAGTTCGTGGGACATTCTATTCCTTATGTCGCTTTTTTTGTGAGAGCCACAGCAGAAAACACTCGTTCCGCTTCAGCGTTCGATATAGGAAGAACAAGGAGTTTCAATGCGCCGCCTGCAATGCCTTGCATAAGATTAGCGCCTGATGCATCCCAGTAGGTGTATATTTTGATCCAGAATTCCAGTGCTGGCATGTCGGCATTCACATCCTCAACTTGACGAAGGTGCCGTACCTGCTCCTCAATGCGATGCTCGGGGCAACCAAATACGTCTTTTGGCAAGGTTCTCAAAGCATTAATCGCATTCGGCCCTAGAACAGATGACGGACTAATGGCTCTCAGCTTCCGCACCAAAGAGGTAGCATTCGGAAGACGTTTCTGAAAATCAGATGCGCAACCCTTAAGAAAAGCAAAACAACGTCGTTTGAGTGAGTGTTGCTCTTCACTTGTGAGTCGTATATTGCTGACGTCGTCAGTAAAGCTGCCACCAAAATCCACGTCGTCTAGGCCTAGTAAGATTGACCAGCGCCTCCTCTATTTTAGAGGAGGCGCTGGATTGACTCAAGATTCGTTAGATCAAGGTCGCAGATGCTTACTTCACCATGCTGTCGTAGCACAGATGGCTTTAGCATCCTTGCCACAAGGCTTTTGTAAAGCTTTTGCAGCTCTTCGAAGACGTCGAGCGGGTTTTCTTGGCACAATTAGCTGTATAGTTAAGTGCTGGGCTAGATAAAAACGCGTGTGTTTTGTGTGTTTCCTAAGCGGGCATACACCATAATGTACATTGTTGTACTGTTTAGGGTGTTCAATAAAACAATAAGCCTGTTTTATGTTGCAAAAGCGTTTATTTCGTCTATGTTAACAGATCACGCTGTCATGTTCGTTTGTGTTCGTTAGGCCTCACTCCCCGAATCCCGCGCCACTCACGTCCAACCACAACACCGTCCGCGCACACACTGCCCGCACACAGGCCGGATGTCCACTGTTGCCACCACGCCCAGGGGGCGCCACGTACCCCCATCACTACCAAGGGATGTCCTCACAACGCAAACAACAGCTTAGACGTATGCACGTAAGATACGCGTGGAGTGCATCGCGCGCGCGCACAGTAAAAAGAGTCTGCCATGTTCAAACAAATAAAGTAGAACAATCGACGTAACAAATATCACATCTGTCTAGTGCAGCAGCGTCGGCAGCGCAAATATCAACCAGAATGAAAAATGAATGCAAAAACCGCAGGTAGCGTTCGCTTTGCTCAAGGCTTCTATGAGCCGCGCGCACCCACTTTTCGTCAATGATCACCGTAAGTGGCGCCACCTGTACAGCTCAAAGCAGCAGCGCTCGAGGCGGATAGCGGCTAGAAAGCCTCAGCGAGTCCCCCGCTAGCTGCGTTAGCGTGCCTAATCTATATGAATTCTAGATGACTATGAAAATCATGGCGGCCGTGACGCGTTTCGGGCGCACGCAACGACCTTTTTCAAGCATCCAGAACCCCCCGAGGGGCGCGCGAAGCACTATGGGAAAAGTGTGTGCGGCGAGCCCGCCGGCTGTTTCCGTCGCTTGCTGCTCGTTGGCGCCGTGGGAGCAACAAACGAAAAAAAAAAAAAAAAACACGCGTCGCCGCTGGTTGACTATTATTAAATCCTAAATACTACACGTCTGAACGCACCTGCATGTATCTCTACGCATGAAATGCGAAAGAAATGATGCAGTCAGTGTAGGTATATTACCGAGCGGATGTATACCGGATGTAGCAGTTAAGCGGCATGCGAGTGATCACGTGCCGGTATACATGCAGTAAAAACGTGCTATCGTGAGCAATGTTAGCTGGAACACCGAATTCGTATTTATTCAATGATTACTTGTTCACAAGACACTACGGCATTTAATGCCATAGTGGCTCGTGATAGGGTTTAACCAAACTGTGAGAGGTGTTACAATGTTACAGTGTTCAGGTATACAGATGATTATATTATTTTAATTGACAAGTCATGAGCTGTACAAAGAAGTGAGCACATCCTAAACGTGTTTAAAGAAAAAGGGATTGGACTAGAATTCACTTGCAGATGCCTTGCTCTGATAATTTGCAGTTTCTTGATACATGCTTTTAAGTTTCACTGCGGAGCATGTTCGCGGGCAAAAACCGCAAGTAGCGTTCGCTTTGCTCAAGGCTTCTATGAGCCGCGCGCACCCACTTTTCGTCAATGATCGCCGCGTTCAAGGAAATCGGTGTTCAATTTCGCGTCGGCGCATTCGAATTTTGTTAAACGAGGAATTGTGATGTCATGATTACGCAAGGCATTGGAAAAAAAACTTGCGCACATAAGATGAGCAGCAGTTTCCAGCTGCAAAGTGATCAAAGAGGCGGGATATCCTGCGTATCGTTGTATCGGTTCGCGAAAATCTGTTCGCATGGCAAAGAAAGATTAACACGGATGTTCTCCATCCGTAAATAATGAAGAAACTAGAAATACTGCAGTTATTCCACGTATGTATAAGAAGTTCTTCAGTCGCATGGCCTGAAGAACGAAGGGAAGCGATGTGGGGGTGAAGGTTGTGTTTGCCGCCCCAAATAAGCTCAGTCGCATTAAGGTCGCAGGGGTCTGCGGTTGGCAAAGAAAAGTGCGGTTAGAGGCATCCCGATTGTTTTGTAAATTGTGTAGGAGTTAACCGCAAATTTCTCTTTCTTGTCTCCACATGTGCATCGGCCAGACTGGTCGATGTATCAAAGTTCATTTAATGGAGCCGTCTCATCTCGCCTCTCTTTGCCAGTCATGAAAATGTAATCCCATCTTCGAAAGCACAGTAATTTTGTACCATCAACCTAATGAGACAACGCGAGAAATTTCGGCGGCGTATCATGTCACAAATAACGCCACACTTTGTGTCAGTCAACCTTCTCATTCGTTACAAGACAAGGAATTCAACTTCATTAATCGACTGTAAGCACGCGCCTTGGTTGTTTGACTTTTCGCACCTCTTTATGACACGCGCGACGCACTTCAATTTTTTACGCTTTTTTTTTTTCACGCGTGCAATAATCTTTCAGTTGTGTGTGAGCGCTCGTTTGTGCATTTCCTTTCTCGTACTGCTCCTTTCTTTTTTCGCTCTAAGTATTATTCCAACCTGTAGTTATAGCACCAACGAAGGTTAGTAGGCACTTATAGTTCGTTACATATATGGTGCGAGGGACGCAATGGATGTATACCATTTCCCCAAATGCCGACTACACTTTCTAGTGTACTCTTTAAATATCAGAACCTCACACTGTAGTCGTCAACAGTGTCGATGGACGTTGATTCCAAATGCATCCGCGAATCATAGACCGCTCCTGCACTTCATAGGCAACCGAGCTGTATTTTTTTTTTATTTATGCCGTAAGAAGAAATGGGGGCAAAAAATAAATAAAAGGTGACGCTTCTGAGCCGCTCAACTTAGAGTTACTGTATATGCTTAAAGGTAGCATATACAGTAACTCTAGCTCAACTGGTCCAACAGTGGGAGAGATGCAAATCGTCGAGAGGCCGTCGCAGCTAAGCACTAAGTTCGTGATAGAATTGCGCAGTAACATGTTGCACCTTGCCAAATTCACTGTGTCTAAGAAGTCCTGGAACGGCTCAAGCGGAAAGCTACAGCGCGGGGCCCGCGCGCTCGTCGCGGTGGCTGCTGCGGCGTACACACATTTCCCATGAGCGCTTGCGCGCCCGTTGGTGGCGCTCGTGTGCCTGAAAAAGGTCTATTGATTCCGGTATACAGAGTACACAAAAGTAATTACACCGAGGGAGCCGCAGCCGGCATTGTATATGCGCACTTATTTTTTATAGTTGCGCAAGGTTTTAGCGTATGTTAGACTGTTGATGTCAGTGCCAGAACAATAGCCAAAAGTAGCCAACGTCATTTTTTTCTCTTGTCGCCGCGGCCTCTTAAAAGCAGCCAAATCTGGCTACTTTGACCGCTACTACGGAAGAGCGGTTAGCTGTCACACATACTCGTATATTTCTACCGTTCTTCCGATCGATGAACCATCTTTTCTTTTCCGCATATCCTATCTTGCAAAGCCATCGGTGCTGCTCAGGTTTTACTGCGTTTTCGTGTCTAAAAGAAAATGACGCAGGAAAGTTATTAGGGATTGGAATTGCATGTCGTCTTGTAGATGTCTCTTGAAATAATTTTTTTAATCGAGAGAACTATAAGCTACAATACGAGTCGGATACCGCACGTCCGCACATAACTTTCAGAGTGCAGCTCTTAGGCGCACGCTCGCGGGCTTCGCGTGGTCCTCTTGCGTGAGCGAGCGAACCCAGATTTATAAATAAAAAAAATCTGGTGTCGAGAAGCCTAGAAAGAGTATTGTGGTACCTGGGAATGCAACGAATACATATTTAATACCTTTACTTCAAAAAAAAAAAGAAGCACTTTCGGTTTCGAGATAGAGGGGGCGGCTTCTCAGTGACGTGTCATCGCAGCGTGACGTCACGGGGAGAGAGCAGCTCGCGACGTACTAGTGGCAGATCTGTCATCTGCTCGCGGTGCGCGTAAACAACGACGAGTGTATTGCGGTCGAGAGACCCCGGCAGTGATTTCTGCGATTTAGGCTGCATGCAGGACGCAGAGTTCGCACACTCAGTGGAACTGCGTCGACTCGTCGGGATAACGTCCATTGCGGTGGGGCTGGCTTGCGGAAGCTCATCGACGAAAATTTTAAAATCAAAGTAAAACACTTTATGCCTTGTCTGACGCTGGTGTGTGGAGAGCGTCAACACTGCATACCAAGGAAACGAAAAATGTTACTTTCGCGATGTCTCAAAATCGTGCCAGTACTCCTTAAGCAAAGATAAGAACAGTTTGATCATTGCACCGTGCTTCCGGTGAAGTCATTTTAAGAGCGGAGCTCTTTGAGCTTTTCGTTGCACCCGGTAGTGCGAACAGAAACTATCATCACATTGAAACGACACGCGCTGTCTTCGTCCGCTTCTTCCTCCTCCGCTTCGCTACCAAAACACGTACGCCGATTTCGCCGGCGTGGGATGGAATAACTCTGTTAGGTGAGGGAACGAGTACAGAGATGCAAAAAGAAAAAAAAAACAAAGAGAGACACACAGAAAGAAAGAGAAATTCTCGACGAAAAATATTTCTTCGTGAGGCGGGATTCGTACCCGCGTACCCAGGAGCCGAAGGCGAGCGTCCTAACCTCTCGGCTATCCAGGCACCCTGGCAGAGCACAACATAGCATTGTGCAGTGTATTATAGCGAGGTGGCGCGAGAGGGAAGTGAGGGTGGGGAGAAGGGAAAGGAGAAGGGGACAGAGTAAAGCATAGCATATAAAGAAAGAGAGAAATAGAGATAAAGAAGGGGAATGAAAGACAGAAAGAAAGAGATAGAAAGAAAGAGGAAGCGAGAAATAGAAAGAGAGAGAAAGAAGGGCAAGAAGGAGAAAGATAGAGCTAGGAACACAAAATAATACATGGGGAGAGAAAGAAAGAAATAGAAATAAACAGAGGAAAGAGACATAGAAAAAACAGAGAGAACAGAGAAAAAGAAAGAAGCAGAGGAAGAAGAAAGAGAAAAAATAAAAAGAGACAAAGAAGGCCGCCCAGATTTGCACTTCCTTCAGGCTTGGCACCCCTTAGTGCGAAGCTGCCTTGATTTTTTTAAAAAGTTTTCGTGATGGTAGCGCAGTTTGTTCTTGCGTGCCTGACGTACTTTCTTCTTTCTTTCTTTCTTTCTTTCTTTCTTTCTTTTTTCTTTCTTTCTTTCTTCTCTTTCTTTCTTTCTTTCTTTCTTTCTTTCTTTCTTTCTTCTTTCTTTCTTTCTTTCTTTCTTTCTTTCTTTCTTTCTTCCTTTTCTTCCTTTCTTTCTTTTCTTTCTTTCTTTCTTTCTTTCTTTCTTCAATGCCGCGAATCGGACCGTCATCCACGTGTTTAGCAGAGCAACACTTCATTCGCTACAGGCAACAACGACGGTCATGCGTTCATATCCAGGCAACAATGAAATGTGGCAGCGTGAAATGACAAGTCATCTCGATAATGTCTATAAAAGGTGAGATAGCCGTATCAGAAACGGCTGCTCGTCGACGAGCACGCGATCGAGAGAGCATCATATATTGGAAAATGGCGCATGCAAATGCGCAGGTGACCGGCGCACCTTCGAGGGCCTTATTTGTGTGCACCCGCATTTCTGTACGCTGGCGGACGCCGGGTGCTTTCTTTTTTTTTCGGTCACGCCTACCACGCCCATTTGCGGGGCTGTTTAGCCGAAGCCCGCCGACAGCCACAACGAGTTGCATACCCAGCTTTTCAGATCAGACTGGTCATGGTTCGATGCCTGTACGAACAGATATGAACGCATGGTGAAGAATCCTTCGTCAGAAGGTGGCACGCAGGATTTTTCGTGGCTCAAAAGGGGAATATTGAATTTCCTACTCTGCCCTTCTAAAAGCATCTGGCACATGGAAAAAAAATTCAACCAGATCCGCTTCGCGGACACCGATGAAGCCGCGAATATGGTGGCGCTCCCTCCGTCAGGTTAAGGCACTTCTATGTTTTGCAAGTCTTTCAAATATGTTGCATCACTACTCTTTATTGAACCCGCTTTGTTAAACTTTGAAACTGTGGTGTGACTGTGGTAACGCGCACGCCATTTGTAGGGCTAACTGTTGCCTTCTTCCTTTTTAGTGGAAGTTGTGAGTAGTGGGATTTACACAATTTCTGTGTCGCATACGCGCTTATGAAGAAGATAGGTTTCTGATAGGGAGCACAGATTTTTGTGGCAGATAACCGTTTGTTGGGCTAACTGTGGCCTTCATTTTTAGTGGACCATTTTTAGTAGTGAGATTTTCCCAGTGTCTGTGACACATACCCGTTTATGATGCCCACAAGCGTTACCACGGATCCCGGACATGAAAGGCTCGACCAAAGCAGCCTCGCTGTTGAAAAATAATTCTTTAAGTATTATATGAGCCAGGCTGAGGTGGCGGCACGCATGTTCGTCTCATGTTTGAGTACGAATGTAGGAATACTTGCCAATTGATATAGGAGGATATGTGCAAGATTAGTCTATATTCTAGTATATCAGTGATTCGTCACCTGTGATAGTGTCTAAGCGGCATACGTTAGATAATACCTGTGCCTTCCTGTATCTACGTGTTGTTAGAACGATTCTTTGTTGCCCTTTGTAGTTACACTCACCTGAACCCTTGTTGCCAGTATTTAATAAACTTCCCTGCGTAAGGCAATAGAAGACTCGCGTGAAAATCAGCCGATTTAGGTTATTCACATCGGTGCTCGATTTCGCAGCAGCTGGGCGACTGCAAATTATTAGCATGGAGCCAGACCAGTTGTTTTCCGACCGGAAAGCGATTCAATCGCGACTCTGTTTCCTGCTGAATCACTTTGCTACAAAACTTGCGGCCATTAATCTCGGTCATGGCACTCCGCGAGCCACCTGCATGAATGAATCCTTGAGCCCGTGCTCACTGCAGGTCGGCGTCTTTTAGTTCTTTTCGTCTGTTTATATATTCGCGCACCTTTCGAATAAACTTTAGTTGGAAGAATGCGCTCCGTCTTTGTCATCAAACTCGTCCTCTGTCTAGTCTTTGCACTCAGTACCATTATGAATGACTAAGAGTTCGATACCAGGGGCTGCATTCCAATTCCATGGGAATGCGACCGCGTGAGCCAGCGTGGAATCGAACCTTTGACCTCGTGCTTAGCAGCTCAGGTCCGTATACACTGTAACTGCTGCTGAGATGAGCGTCGATCGCGTCTCGAACCAGGCTGCCCCGACAGCCTATTATTTCGAACGCGTTTTGAGTTCAAGGCGGCAACTCGGCGGCACCTTAGTCTGGAAGCGGCACAAACGATCCATTGTCTGCAGACTCTCCCGCCGTGCGGTGCGAAGGACGGCGCTCTTAAAAAAAACGCGCGACGCGGTCGACGGTGACGAAGATGATCGATGAAACCATTTTGGTACACGCAACACGTTTTACGCTTCACCCCGTGATTATGAATGCCTCCGCTGAAAAACACATTAATGAAAAGCCGTTCAGTAAAGGTATACGCATACGGCTGGGTGTTTCCAGCGGCTTTACTGAACGTTACGCAAATGGAGGGGGGGTGGGCTGCCACAAGGAAAGACAATACGTAATTTAGACACACGCTACAGCTCATAAAGAAGCTGAAACATGTGGTGGGACATGGCTTTCCCACTTAACTGCGTCGATTGTCTATAAAAATTCAATAACCAATCAGATATAGCATTAATATTGTCGCAGAATGGAAAACCAGAAAAAAAATTTTATCGGTTATCGGGCTGACGATGACACAGACATCTACGAACAACTTTATGGATTCAAGGCAGCGCAGAAAGTCTTTAATACCAATAAAACGGCAGAGGCAAAAAAAAAACACGGGAACCCACAGAACCCTATATTTTACAGCATACGAGAGTCGTTATGGGTCGTGACACATTGAGTGCGATTGGTCAGCAAGCATTCAATCAATTTTAAGCTGCTAAGGCAAATAGTTGGTTCTCATTTTAAACAGCAGTAAACTGTTCGACAGTACGTCGAACGCTTGAACGAATCAAGAAATATAGATTCAGCCAGGCAACCACTCTTCTACGGCTGAGAATACCTTCCTGTTTAATGATTGCAGATGCGTTTCTCGTGAGTGGTTCCTGCGAAAGCCGTGTTGATGATTACTGAAAAACATCTTAAATTCTGTTACATAGGCTCAATATTACACACACTCGATAATTTACAGGCAATGCTTGATAAAGCTATTTAGAGGAGAACGTAAGTCACCAGTTTTAAATACAGGAATCCTCTTTCAGTCATCAAGGATTACCGAGGAACGTAAGGTGACATCGCGTTTTCGGCTCATATATATAGACAGAGTTCGAGAAAGGCAAACATGAAAAGAAGGGAGGTTAAGCAGGTTGTACCCGGTTTGCTACCCTACGCGGAGGGAGGGGAAAATACTAGATAAAAGAAGAGATAAAGCACACAAGTATCAACGTTTACCGCGCCTGTACCCAGACAGTCACAAACGAGAAATATTCGAGTCCAGTTACACTGCCGTTGTCTTAAAGGAGACTGGAATGCCAGATGTTAAAAGAGGCTTCCGAGTATTGGCTCCAAGGAATCCAGAACTTGCACCGCAACTGCGCACTCACATAGAGCCGACACACAACGTACCGCAATATACTTCATCGTCCGCAGACGATTTTCACGACGAAGACCTACAAGTCTTCGTTGTGTTGAGATCTCTCACAAGCCCGATTCGCCCTCTTCTCAGCAGAATGCCAATTCCATCAGCTCAATGCGCACTGAAAGTTCCGGCTCGTAGAGGTTAAATAGGGCGAGCTTTACAGATGCACACCTCTATTTCCTTTTCGTTCTGTTTCGATGCGCCAACCTCGAAGCCTACGCTACCAAGGTGATTATTATGGCGTCTTCCCGATGTTGTCTCGATCTGACGCTCGGCTTGCATGGCAGTCCAGCCGTCTCTGCCGGCGTGCGAGTGGCGGGGCGTGGAGGCGGCAAGAGGAAAATCTGGCGTGCTCGAGGCCAATCGTCCTTGGCGAGGACTACTCGCAATAGAGGCGCGTATACGGCTATTACGGTCGCTGCTGGCGATGATGAAGCGACGGAAGAAGGAAGCGTTCCCGCCAACGCAGAACTACATTACGTCATGCCGTCCTTATAATGCACAACTGAGAAAGGCCAAGGGGGTAATTTGAAAACGCAATGCAGTGTGTCGGTTCACACTTTCCTGCCTGTGTCATGAATCAATGGTACGCTCATCTAGGGAAGTATGGGGTTCCAACTTTGTCTTACTCCAGGGGTGTCAAGACAGCAGCCCCGGTGATTGATTTTCATGCAAGCCGCTGTCTGCGAGATGCATCAGTTACGCAGAGTAGCATCGCTTC
>NC_051185.1:78895438-78968374 GCF_013339695.2 Rhipicephalus sanguineus
CCCAACACGACCTAGATTCTCCGCGGCTTCGTATATCGTACAGTGCGGCGCAGAAGATGCTCGGGAAACGGGTGTTTTACGCCTCGCCTGCCACGGCGGTCGGTCGCTGGGAAGATAGAAATAGGCTTGCGGATGGGGGGCATTCACTGACGACCACTCCTACCGCCTCTCTCAGTTGCGTTCTTTACAAAAAGCGCGGTGATCGGACGTGGCTTACTTCTTGTTCTTGCGTGGAAAGCGCACACTTGAATGTGCTCCGTTTGAACCGTTGTGTGTGGTCTACGCAACAAGTGGAGAAGACTCCGTTGCTTACCCGACCGTATAGAACAACTGTGGCTGGATGCTTCATTCGCGCTCCACTGATTATCATAGTCTTACGAAACCTTGCGCATTGTTTGGACATGTTTACTTATAGGACCCACTGTGCGCAGTGGTTCAGGGGCTCCTGGTGGCATTACGCTTCTGCGCACAAGGTCGTGGGTACGATTCCCCGCCATAGCAGCCACATTGTAATCAGAGCGTAATGTAGAAGCACTATCGTATACTTCGAGAGAGAGAGAGAGAGAAAGAGAGAGCAGAAAGGCGGGCCGGTGCAAATGTTCTGCACATTTAGCCTCGTAAACGTAAATTACCGTTTACTTCAGAATATAGTTTAATACTATTGTTTAGTATTCGAAATAAAATTCATAGAGGATAACGAAAGTCACAAGATGGCGCCTGATATTTTACAATGAATAAATCGGCCTGGGATCTTTAGGACACGTAAGAGACTGTAGGTAGATCAAAACTGGAAGTCGGGACGTCGCTGGGTTTGGGATCTGAAGGAGCCACCAACCAGGAACGGACTACATTCTTTTCAAGCTTGTTTATGTGCCTTATATGCCCCTTTGACATCTTGCAGGCGTAGCGAAAGTATTGCAAAAGTACTTGTACTAATTAATAGCCCTTTTTTTCTTACATACGCACTCACACACAGTAATAGGTCGTTTAAAGGGTCCTAATTGGTATTCAACTATTCGCCCTCCCATCATATACCCAATAGGGATTGCCTTTTTGTATAAATAATAAAAAATGCAGTTGCTCGTTCACGCCGGTGCCTCATCCTCCGACGTTATGCGCACTTTCCCACGGATTTACCGCAAGTGGACGCTCTATCTCATCCCTTTATTTTTTCGTTTTTTTTTTCTTTTGCTGCTTTACGCCGGCGCACGTGCGTAGCGGTGGGCAATGTGTGCACATCTCGATGACCGAGCGTTGCACTCAGCTGTGTTGACGAGCGCAAACTCAACATTTACTCATGCGAGACGAGTTTTTTCTTCGCCTTCAGAATCTCGCACATTCGAAAGGCTTGAATCGATAGTCACGCATTAGCGACATTTCTTTTGTTTTTCTGCCACTGGAGAAACAGAAAGCTGCCTGTATAGCCATCACATAGACCAAGAGCAGGGAGCGATGGCGTGGGGTCCGCCCGAATCTATACATGTCGTGCTTTAATTGCTGCGAACGGAATTCCGCTCCTCCGATTTGGCAATGACACATTTGCACGAGATGGGAAGCAAATACCGATTTAGTATCGTGCTTGGATAGTAGCTAATATACCCTGGTGGCTAGTTGCGTACGCTAAGGGTGTAGCCACGATTTTATTTCGGAAGGTGTCATTAACCCCTCCCCCCCTCTTTTGCCCTCCCCTTATGCGTCCGCATATTTATGCAGTACGTACTTGTATGCATACCAACTGCAAAAGCTTCAAAGAAGGGGGGGGGGATTTAACTCCCTCAACCTCCACTATGACTGCGTGACTGCCGCTGTAGTGCGTACCTTAGTCTGTGGTTGGTTTTTCATATACGGAGTGCCGCATCCTAGCCGTTGTTTGAAAATGCGTTAATAAAGGCAGCCTAACATAAAGAAAATGACAACAAACACGCGGAAACCCTTTTGGGAGTTTTCTGACGGTACGTAAAACGTTGTTTTTCAAAGGAACCATTCGCACAGTTACGTTTGACAACTCTGCGAGCGTGTTCGCGTGACTGTCTCCCGATTCATTTGTTGTTCTTTCGCTGTATCTTACATTTTAATTTTAATTAAGCCCCGAGATTTCACGTGCGAGGCCCCACCGTATATGTAGGTTGCCATGCCTTGTTAGTGGACTTGCGGATAAACCTTTTCACCTCCTGGGGCTCTTTACACATGCACCCCGACCTAGGTATACGCCCATATTGCATTTAACCTGTATTGAATGACCTACTGAGGTAGCTAGTAGGTGGTCCCGCTGTTCAGCTCGAGGTGCGGATCCGTTACCAGCCACGGCACTTCGATAGGGGCGAAATGCACGAAGACCCTTGTACTTAGATTTAGGCGCACGTCAGAGAACCGAAGCTGGTCAAAAATAATCTGGAGCCCCCGGCTACGGCGTGCCTTATAATCATATCATAGTATATCGCGTGTAAAACCCCTATGACGAAAGAAAAGAAACTAGCCCCTATCTACACGTGACTGCCCTTGCCTGGAATCGAACCTGCATCCTGAAGCTTAGCAGCGCGACTCGATAACCGCCAAGCCTTCATGTTCGGCTATATATATGGTGTCGCGTATATAAAAGTGTTTCACGTAACTAGAACCAGCGTCTACCACGGTGGTCTAGCCGGTTACAGTGCTCAACTGCTGACTCGAAGGTTGCGGGAATCGAATCCCGGCCGAGGCAGGCGCGTTTTCGATGGAGGCGAAAATGCTTGAGACTCCTGTACTTAGATGTAGGTGCACGTTAAAGAAACACCAGGTGGTCGAAATTGCCGGAACCCTTCACTACGCCGTCCATCAGATCTGTCGTGGTTTTGGGGACGTTAAACCCCAACAATTATTGTTATAACAAGCGCCAGCGATTTAAAGAAAAAGTGGTTATCAAAACTGAATGAAACCAGTGATATGTGGTTTGCCGTCATGTGGCGATCGTTAGGGTATTCTTATAATGCGCTTTAAATCAGTTAACTATGATCCACCATGCAAAATTTTCGGCATGGCTGAAAGCGCTACCGTACAGTAGCTCATGAGCGCAAGTCACGTGGGTTTATTTCATATTTTGCGGACTTCGTTTAAAACGCCGGGGAAAACCACCAGGCAGCACGTACCTTGCCTAAAAAAATTGGACCGGTCGTTTTTGAATGCCCATCTACAACGTAACGGAATGTACGTTGGCGTAAAGTGAATATTAAACAAAAAGTGCATAATTGATCTTAGTTAACAAACTAATGAAGCGCACTATAAAATAAGCCTGAACGAGTGCCACATGACGGCAAACCATATGTCCTTGGTTTGCTTCAGTAACGGTTAACCACTTCTTTTTCCTTTAAAGCCTTGTTTCTTGTTATGTGAAACACCCTGCGCATAAAAAGCGAAAGGCCTGTGTGATTGTAATGGAGTTGCAGAACCAGCACGTTTCTACGCTAATGGCAGGCACTGAACTCACTGGCTCTAAGTGCGATAAGTACAAACACATGTTTATTCCGGGTTCGGATATTTGCGAAAAAAAAAAAACATATCGGTTTCAATCCAAGGACATCAGTTTGCGTTCATGACCAAACGCTGACGAAAGCAATCGACTGCTTTGCTTTTCTGTCGACAGCAGCGCGTACTTGCCATTATCAATAAAATAATAATAATAAAAAAACAATATGTGCGGAAGAGACGGACTAGCGTGATGGGACACATTTGCATACACCTCGAGCTGCAAATTAACGCGTATAGAGTATTCGCCAAAAATGTGAACCGTGTAGGCGTTGGTGGTGTATCCACGACAGCTCACGCGATGTTGTGTGACGCGCCGCTCTTTTCAATGGTACCCATATGCCACGAGCGCTGTCTATGCAAACGGTGCAAGAGGATACGACAGAGTGCGAACAAAATAATAGCTAGTTGCTTGCGACACTCTCCCACCGTGCACATGGTGGGGCTCATTTCAGAGAGGTGCTTTACCTCTCCACCTCGACGCATTACGCCTTGAACGCCGTCAGTGGTGCTCTTCTTTATGTTCCAGTGCTTCTGTGACGTAGTCGAATGTAGTTGCGCTATATGGCTAATGCCTTCGTTACCGCAAGCACTCGCGGCGCAAAAACCAGCGACACCTAATTAGGTCAAGCGGAGCCGATCCATTAAGGGCCGGCCGACGTGGCGTGATGTGGGGAAAAGCGTGCGGCACGAAATAACCGGCGCTGAGAGCGAAGAAAGGGCTTCGCTGAGAAACAAAGCTAACAAATAAATATTTCGGACTAGTTCGTGCGGTTCGGTTAGGTGAAGTTAGCGTACCGCTTTTGCTTCCATCGTTGTGCTTGAGAGAAGGAGAGTAAGCTCTTTGTTTTAGCACAGAGAATTCGGACGTTTTGACGTAGGCGCCTACATGTCATTCTATATAGGGAAAGATTTAGATCCGAAATGCCCCACTGTTTGAGGGGGAGGGGGTGAGGAAAGAAATAAATAAAATAAGAGTAAAAGAAAATACACGCTTGTGGTACCCGCAGGCGAGATACTCGATGTAACGGTTGTGGTCTAGGACAATCTTGAGTTTAACAAGGACGTTAATGCCTTGAAGAAGGCAAAGCCTTTGTGCAGTGCACACCTGAACTTTTCCCCGTCGAGCAAGTTTCATGACAAAGCAAGTTTCAGGAGAAGTTTCTCACGAACTTTTATGACGAACGAAGTAGCCACTTAGGATGGCAGGTTACTAGGAGTCACTGCGACTCATCTTCCTATGAGCGCGTGGAGTGGCGTAGGCCTTCAATGAAAAAAAATAAAACAGAAAGAAAAACCCGCGTCTTTCTACATCTACAACTACAGCGTCCATATTACAACGGCACCCCAAGATGGTCATATTCTCGTTTACAGTTCGATCTTCGCACGCCATGATAGTGCTGTTCGTGACAGGCTTGCGGGAGCTACCTGAAGTTCTCGTTGTGCCTGCCGCAATGCACCCTTTTTAATTGATAGTTGGTGTTTGTGCTGTCTGGTTCCCTTCTGTCCCTGTCTACGCGCCCCAAATTCTTTAAAGCTGCATGCCTACCGCCATTTCTTAAAGTCAAAAGCCATAAGTGTCTCTCTGCGCGGTCCCTTGAGCGAAATACGGCTCGTGAATGAAGTCGTACGAAAACCCACGTGACCTACGTCGATCACTAGCGACACGATGCGGTGACGTCACCACGTGCCGTCATCACGATGGAAGTGCTACAAAAACACACGTTCACGAAGACGCAATGCGGTGACGTCACCATGTGCCGTCATAACGACGTCATTGGATGATGTCATATGATGACATAATCATGTGATGTCATCAGTTGACACTTTTCACATCGTCGCTTGGTCAAAGGCTGGCCGGTCGCGGAGGCAGTCTCAACACCAAGTGAGCTGAAGAAAACTTCAGCGACGTGGGAAGGGGGGTGAGGGTGACGACGCAATTCACTGAAAACGTTCTCCTCCTCAACGGGAATTTTTTGTAGCGTGAGCTACACTGGCCTAGCGGAGCCAGTTTCGCGTGGCTCCTCAAGAGCCGTGCTGCGCATGCGCGAGCATCAGTGATGTCACACAGCTGGCGCATCGGAGCCGGGTGGGAAGCAATAAACCACACTCTCGTTGCGCATGTAGCATTGTGTGATGACTGGTTGTTATTTTACTCTTCTGCCCCGCTATATCACGTAGGTTAACGCGATTCCTTGCCCGATATGACGCCTGTATACAGTGTTTTTGCAAATGAGTTTCAAGCACCAACGTTGCTGTGTGGTAGAATACTCGAATGCCACGCGGAGGGCCCGGGTTCAAACCCCATTCGATCCTGGGTATTTTTTTCTCATTTTATATTTTTATGTCTAACGGTTGCTTTTCCACGTATATCGGTTATGACGGCGACGGCGACGCCGCTCAACGCAGAAACGGGTGCCTAAGAGTTGCGCTCTCAGACATGAGAATATAAAGCTCAGTACACGACAGGAGCGCCTGCGCACGCATCAAGTGAGATAGATGACAAAGGCTTATCATAAATTGCGCTCAATCAAGTGAAACTCACTCACCCGCAAGCACACCGACGTTTGGCTAACACAATCTGTGCTTTTCTTTTTTATGTAAAAAGCCTCCAAAAGCTGGCGTACCACGGTGTCTCAGCTGCTCCGTTCGGTGCCCCTTTCAGCAATATCTAATCAACAAGTCAGAATGCACTCAGAGCACAGTCAGTCGGCACATTGCGCCTAATTGCAGATACCCATCTAGGTAATCACAGATTAGACAAGAACTTTCACTCGAACCACTTATAATACTAGTCACGGCGTCGCTATTTTATCACTGTTCAACAAACTCATCCACGCCAGTACGATGCCATATGTACGCAATAATGTCACTCATTGAACTTCACGCAGGCTGTCTAACAAATTTAGCTTAAGGCTCATGCACGGTGATACTGACGCATTCAACTTAACGGCCCTTCCATGAGCTAGTCGTTTGTGAAATGGACTTCCACATGGCCCTGCATCAGAGCGAGACTACGTAAAATATTTCTACAATCTTAAACGATATTTATCCACCAAAATCTGATGTTTTGGGTTTAGTACTTTCGTCAATTTCCATGCCTATACTACTGCTACCAATGTATCTGTCTTCTTTTTCGTTTTTCTGTTTTCTTTTTTCTTTATTTGTCTACATATCTTTTCATTACGGGAAGGCGAAGTTTTGTCAGTTGTTTTTATTTTCCGCAGCACTGTTGCCGTTGCGTCAGTTGCTTTAATATTTTTTCGTTTACTTTCGTATACTATACCTTGCCTTTATAGTATATTTCGTTGTACTGATGAGTTCATTTGCATATTGCGCACTAATCGATGTCTTACTTTGTTGAGGTGTCATTTTATATTTATCTTTATGTATTTACTGCACTGCCCCTTATGGAAGCCTCCACGCGGGGTCAGTAAGGTGCTGATAAATAAATAATAAATAAATAAATAAATAAATAAATAAATAAATAAATAAATAAATCTTCACTTTCTTACAGTGGAATATCAGAGAACGAGCCGTATTCAAAACTTTGCTGTGATAATTTCGGCAGTGTTGGCAGGTGTCGGTGTGCATGTCCTGTTCAGGAATCGCGACTTGAGCGAGTTTGTTGCTTAGCTGGTTCGTCATGAAAGCCGCACAAGCGTGACTCAGAGCAAGAAACGCGTCTCTGATGACTGAAGAAACAAAAAAAAAAAATGTTCATTGGCCTCGCCCGTTCACTAATTCTGTTGCCTTGATGCAATGCGCTGCTTGTAGAATCTTACGCCGTTGTTTACTTGCGCAACCAACCATAGTACCTCTTTCTTTGCTTGCCTTGCAGGAATGAAGTGGCAATGTGTGCTGTCGTTCAGAATTCGCAAGAAATCGTACCTTACCGGCCCAGACGTAACAGCCTTCTGTTACAACACTAAAGGTGAGCTTCTAGCACTGGCGTATAGATGGCTCGCACTGACGTTACTGAAAGCGCCCTGTTGGAGAACCAGCATGGGTGGACGCGACGTTTCCGATGTCACAATAATGTTTTCACAACATCACATGTAGGTTCTTTCATTATTCACGCACACAGACGTTACTGCCGAGTTGTTTTCACATAGACGCAACTTGTTTGTCATCAAAGCCGCCATCGTGGAGTCCCAGTTCCTTTGAGAAGCGGCGTCCATGACGTCACGTGCAAGCCATCTATACCGGGGGGGGGGGGGGGGGGGGCGATGAGAGGGGTTTGATTTTTTCAATTTGCATGAGTGTATATGCACGCACACATACAAACGCATGTCCGAACATATATGTACTATGCTTAAATCCCCCCCCCCCCAAAAAAAATAAAGCAAAAAGAAAACACATTTTTGGCTTCGTCCATGGCTTCTAGCAATACGAACTGCGCAGTACTGTGTCGCAGCACCTGCCTTACTTTCTCATACGCAATTTTTGTTTGAATCCTGTTAGGCACAAATAAAAAGGAGCGTTAGCTGCGCCGTCGTGGCTACGGCCATGCTTAAGTGCGCAGATATACTCGATAAAATGGACTAAGGACGACCGCCGCCATAGCTAAATTAGCAAAGCATCGGACGCGTTATTCGAAGGTTGTAGGTTCGATCCTCGCCGCCGGCAAGTTGCCTTCTGGTCCACGGCAGTTTCTTCACATTTATATCATAATTACTACGAATAGCGCCCCCTATACTTTCCTTGCCCTGATTGTCTTCTGATTCTCTTTAAGGTAGTGTCGGACATGGACACACATGAAAATATTGACACACAGGGGCGCTATCATCACCCTGTGTGTACATTCTTCCTGTCTTTTATTTGCGATATAAAACAACCTACTCAAGATATGTTAGCACAAGCCCGCATCGCATTCCTCGACCGTTTCTTTGGCATCTTGATTCGTGGCAGTTTGCCTAACTAAAAAAATGGCTGCGTATCTGCGTATTCGCTGCAAATGTCGTCGAAAGACGATAGAGGAGGCGCTGCGTGAGATGTGGACGCCATCTGGCAATACGCCGGAAAGCCGGTGGCAGCACCATATTGTCGGCAGAGGGCTTTTTCATGCCTAGCGTCGCATTTTCAGCGCTGCCTAAGAAACACTAGGGCTTTAGAATTATGTATATGTGTATTTTCATGTAAAGGAATACACCACCTAATACTTACGTATTGATGTTGCACCTCAGATATGCGTAACATTTGCTTTTTGACCGACAATGATCACAAGTATGAACGGCGGCACTAGTTCAAGATGGCTGGGCGTTCAGGAAGTGCTTAAACTTTGGCCGGGTGGCTGAATCGGGTGACGGACATGGAAACAGAAAGACAGACAGACAGGCAGACCAAAATTTCTGCGTTTAAGTTCCCCTAGAAAGACTATCGCCTTTAAAAACCAGAGGGTTGTCACCAGACGTACGCGCACCTGCCTACAAGCGCCTCAGCCGGGATGCACGGCTTGCCGGCGTAATGTGCACTGTTCGCTCTGATTTGGAAGGTGGGTGTGTTTGCTGATAAAATACGGAACCTTCGATGAAAATTGAACGTTGTTGGTTGCATCAAAGCGCGGCGTTTGTCGGTCTGTAGTTTATATTTGACCTTCGCTCCATGAAGATGGTTCACGCGTACAGCTTACGAACACGGCTATTCGCTGGGAGTACGGATAGTAACGGTACCGTTGTGAAAACTGAGTCGAAGGAAAGCGCAGACACAAAACGAACGCTGCTGGCTAAGCACAGCAAACACGCGAGTGCAAGTAGTGATGAAAAGTCAGCCTCATTCATAGCCTCATTTATAGAGTCATACACTTTTCTCACGCGCTCTGTGTTTGTATAACAGAATATGACATAAGGGCCCCCTTCACAACTCCTACGCGAGTTACGGGGCCCTGCCTTTATAACATAACTGATGTGTCATCTTCACGTGAATAATAAAGTTTTTTGATTGGTTGATTGATATATATGCAAAGTCTACCGCACTACCAGGGAAGTTTAAGAAAAATGCTCGAGTAGAAGCTTTCGCAACGTCTCAGCTGAAAATGTGAGGACAGCATTTTCCCATACTTTGCCTATAAAACGTAGCCTATCCAGTGATGCCCGATTAGAGATTTTGTTCCGCAAACGTCGATTCCTAGTTAATTAGAACATTAGAGATCACTTTTCCCGACGAAAATAACGTATCCAAATGAGTATAGGTAACGTCGCCTCTAATAAAATTTGCCAAAACATTGACAGTTCTTCAGGAAACCACGAACACAGAGAGGCACGTTGAGCAGTGCCTGTCTGGAAGAATTCACCGCGTCAAACTCACAGGGCGAGGGAATCGCTACTCATTCTTGGCTGTGCAGGCTAACGCTTTATCGCACCAATGGTAGGATGGCGGAAGTCTGGCTTCACTTTCGGGACATGATTTCCACTCAAGCATTTATTTTTTAAACGTCCATGCTCATTTCCGTTATAAGGGTGGCATCGATCCTCATGCCATTTGTCCCTCTCCCACTAAGCCTTTAACTGATTATTCGTCTTCTGACTCGCAGAAGAAGCAGAAACGAAGGTATATCATTAAAGAGGCAAAGCAACGTTAGTTGCGTAGTCATACGAAAGGGCGCTAGTCCGGGACTACGAAGACGATTAACCGGGCGCTGCCGTTTCCCCACCGGACACGTGCGGTGTTATATACAGATAAGTACTTGTCGTAATGACAACTGATCCAGAGATGGAGCTAATTCGACCCGAGGGGGGCAGGAATATGAAGGTATAACATCGTTTCTAGTTCTATCCTTTTGATTTGTGGTACCACCTCTTGATGGTAGGTGGGCCCATCAGCCGAATGGAGCGACGCACTGCGCATGCGCGCGTCGCCGCTGCCCAACGCTGGGGATCTTCCGCTGTCTCTTTACTTACCGCGCCCAACCAACGTAGCTTTGAGAGCGGTCACAACGGAGTCGACGTCGCTGGGACATCACATTTTTCAACAGTACATACCCTCTACCACATGGTATGGGGGTGGGCACCTAACCTACTATTCGCCAACGACCGGATCAAGCTTCGAGTGCTGTGGGTACCAGCTGACGCGCTCAAGCCTTGAAGACCCACAACTGGCGAACAGGGCCAATGTGTCGGCTCACACCCGGGATATCCTTGACATTGACCCTGTCGTCGGCTTTCTTTGATAAAGTTGATTCCTCCCTACCGCTAAACCAACCCTGACATTTTTTTAAAAATAACACAGTGCCACCTGGGGTGTTTGCTGTTCCTGGCATTATCGTTATTTCACGTATTTCCACATTGTGCTGAAAGCACAGATTTATCATGATGACGGCCGACATTTCGATCGAATCGATAATCAAGCCGCTAGAACAGACGCCTTGCGGCTGCAGTATATCTCAAAGATGAAGCACGAATCAGGTGCACTTGTTTTCGAAACTCGCATTTGGGGGGCTGTACTCGCAGATAGCTCAAACACCATGGAGGAGACAACGGTGCAGTTCAAAGACATTAGCACGGTGACAATTTTACTACTATGGCTTCCAGCGGGAAGGCTGAATGGTTGGTGCGTCCGTATCTGATTTTGTGGCGTGCCACGCGGTTATAATGAGGCTTCATTGCTATACATGAAGTTGCTGCTCGGGGGCGCGTTTTTGGATGTTGAGACTGAGACGTCACAGCGGTACGTTCTTCCCACATTGCTGCGGTGATGTGCTCTGTGATGTCGTAGTCTTAAGCGATGTTGGTATGCCGCCTTATTAGACGGTATAGCTTTTTCCATCGACTTCCCAAGTCACTGCCTACACCCTAAGCGGTCGTCCTGTCTTTCTTCGTTCCTTTTCGTGCCTTGTCTAATTTGCGCTGCTTCCCACGTAAACATGAACTATCACCAACTCGCCCAATTTGCAACTTTACTGGACACCCTAAGAAAGTGAACGCTCAGAATTGCGTGGACGTCATATCCGGAGATGTCGGAGAGGACCAGTGGTGCATAGCGAATAAATCCAACCAAGAACACCCGGAACATCTGCTGTGTGGGATGTAAGGACAGGGCTCTAATATTTTCTTCAAAAAGTTGGAGGATTTCTCGCGCAATTAACATTTGATGTCCAAGAGAGAATCTACATCAATGGGAACACACTCAATGGAGAATGACTCCTCTCCAACAACATGACTTCTCTGTTATGATCATAGGTAGGCAGACTCACTCATGAGTTGACTCACTCAGACTCACTCAGACTCAGATCGAGCCGTGAGCCTGAGTCGGAGTGAGTCCAAGCGAGCAATATTTAGGTGAGTTTGAGTCCGAGTGAGTCCGGTTGAGAAAATGTTCAGTGAGTCTGAGTCCGAGTGAGTCCGAATGAAGAAACTTTTGGTGAGTCTGAGTGAGTCCTAAAGGCAAAATGTATTTCTTGAGTGAGTCTGAGTGAGCTTCAAATTTTTTGCCGACCTATGGTTATGGTATCCCTAAAATGACAATGTCTACGAGCTAAGTAGCTTCACCGACACTAGCCTTAATTTCACATCTTTGGTGTTCGCGCAACCGCCCCTCGACCATTCCTTAGCACTCATCTTCTATGGCGCTCGCCTTAACGCTGATTGCCAAAGAAGTTCGGTCTCTTGCGAGTCGGGGCCACCCGTATCCGAGGCCTTCCATTCCATGTCGGCCATCGCCTACGCCTAAACATCTGATCTTCGTCCTCACCAACGCTAGTAAATTCAGTGCAAAAAAAAAAAAACGTAAGAAATAAAGCTTTCGTCGGAACGCGAAACAAACAAAAGAAAAAAAAAACAATCAGAGCCGCAGGTACACCGGGGGAAAGGGAGAGGAGCGAAACCAGCGTCGGAGGGAAGCGGAACGAATGACACCACATGCAGAACACGTGGTACACAAAAGGTATAGCAATCCCCAGAAAAAGGGTGATAGAAAAGGATAGTCGAAAAAAGAAACAAACGAAAAAATCTGCAGCGTTACGTATACACCGATGCATAAAGCAAATCACCCAAGCGCGTGATGCATTGCCTGCGGTTGGCCGGACGCACCTTTGGGAAAGGGTGAAGAAGAAGGAGGGGGAGAGAGGGAGGGTCGGACAGTGATAGCGCGTGTGGAGAGGAGCACTTAGTGGAAGAAGGTAGCAGCAGCCTATTTAACGATTTTGTCTTCGTGTACACGCTCGGGCTAGCGGTAGCTGGAAGGGGCGGTGACCATGTGTGTGCCGTCCACTACACGGATGGCGAGGGTGGTGCCATGAAACGGGACGGGACGGCACGGGACACTGGGTTACGCGGTGAGAAACCGACGCCGCGCCCCACCGGACACCGCGTGCCGCCGCACCGCTACGGACCACGTATATCGTTCTGCTATCTGTGAGCGTTTCGCTTGTCCCGTGATCGTTCGTCCCCTTTGCTGGTGATGTGACAGATCGGAGAGGAAGATTTTGGAGAACAGCTCTACAATAGTCATGCTGATGTCATGAATAGCTGTGGTGAATAGGCATGATGTCGCGAACAGTCATGGTATAATAGTCATGGTGAAGAGTGCGCGCGCCAAACTCGACGAGGTTCGTCGAGAGACGGTCGTCGCGCGCCGCCCGGCGCTGTTGGCTCGGCGTTTGGAGAATCGCGTTGAGGTGAGCTGTGAAGGTTGGATGGTGCACTACGCACAGCCTATCGCTGATGTTTCTCGAGGCAAGGCATTGTGAAAAAAAAAGTTTGCGTTAACTCTACACTTTACCGCAGAACACCGGAGTGTGGCGGTTCGTATGCTGTGCTTGCGTTGATGGTCGCAGCGCAAACTTTAGACGAAAACACCTCAACAGGGGAAAAAACAAACAAACAAAAAACATGTAGACTAGACTAGCGATCGCCATGTCTACGTTTTCTATATTGCGATTACCTGTGTTTATTAACTCTGCACTGCGACTGTTAACTCAAGTTCCAGAAACTGAGCAGCCCGTTCCGCTGTACTGGATTTCACGGTTTACACGTTTGCGTTTGTTGAACTTTTTTATTCGAATATGAACGCAGGTGCTGCATTGAAATTTTCTTACTTCTCTTGTCATGCACTAAGAAAACATTCGTGCCATTAGAGTATAATACCATGGAAGCCACTTAATATATCTCATTGCACAGCAGCGCGAGAAAGGACGAAAAAAAGATTTCTTGCCCCCATCTGTTGCGCAGTCTCTGCATGTTTCTTGGCTTTTTCCCGTACATTCGCCTGTTCTTAGGAATAATGCTTCAGCTGATAGTCACCGCTTGTTTGTGTTATTTTCCCATCTTTAGTGTTTCGTTCTTTTATTTATTTATTTTTTTTTTGCACTGTTCTGCAGCGAACCATTACCAACTGGTCCAGCTTACGACCCTTCTACAATATCTCATTAATTGATCCTCATAGAAATCTTTTGTGTAAATCTGTAACAAATCTTTACGCTTGAATGACACTGCGATGTGGTAAAATGATAAAAGTTTAAATTTACTCGTGTTTTGTCAAGCTTAATTAAACCTAAAATTAGCAACGTAACTTAATGGCACTAATGCCCATTTAAATTATTTCATCCGAAACATTACCCTCCGGTGGTAAGGGCAGTCGTGCGAGATTTTAGGAATCGCAACACTCTAAAGCTATCTGTTACACGACTGTTATTTGAAATGTAGCACGTACGTTAAACTACAAGTAAAAGATACGTATTTACGGTCAGGACACGGACACTGGTCGTGCAAAAAATGCAAGAAAAATAGAAATAAGATAGTAAGAACCAGGTTTTCGCAACGAAACGGGTTGCACGTTTCAGCGCATAAGATAGTTTGGATGACAGGATGACAGCTGCGGCAGACGCTGACGTAGCTAAACGTCTCGCATCCTGAAGAAGTCTGTAACAGGGCGAAAATAAAACAGATTACGTTGCGTTACGTCCACTGATAACAAGACGCATATTTTATACGTGTCAGGTAATGTCGCTGAATTAACTTTTTTTTTCTGCAGGCTTTAACGGAAGTACATTAAAATGTGTCAGCGTTTTATGATGAGCACGTTCCATATGTTCGCTGCACGTGCACAGTGACCTTTTGTTCGTATTGGTGCGCTGAAGTGTACTACATATGAGAGTTACTGCTGGTTTTTGTTATTTTTTCTTACTCGGTTGCTAAACCGGTAACATATTTCGCTGCTAAGCTCGAAGACGCTGGTTAGATTCGCGGCCATGGTGGACACATTCTTTTTTTGGAAAGTCTACCCTTCGATGAAGGTGAATGCCAACACGTCACAAGCTGTGTATTCGCCATATTTAGTGTTTGTATTACCGTACAACTTGTGAACCGTAAGCTGGATAGAGGTAAACATTGCAGGAATTTAATGTTGTCACCTGTGTGGCACGATACGAAAGGGCTTCAACGCTGGCGTCCGTCGTGCCATTAATAATAGTAATTGTTGGGGTTTCACGTTTCAAAATCACGATATGATTATGAGGGACGCCGCAGTGGAGGGCTCCGGAAATTTCGACCACCTGGGGTTCTTTAACGTGCACCTTAATATAAGCACACGGGCCTCTAGCATTTTGCCTCCATCGAAATGTGGCCGCCGCGGCCGGGATTCGATCCCGCTACCTTCGGGTCAACAGTGTAGCACCATGACCACTAGACCACCGCGGCGGGTAAGCCGTCGCGCCATTGCCGTTGTACTATCGTCGTGACAGCCGTCGCCGCAGAGATGTTTGCGTCACAAACAAGTTTGTGCCACACACATGTTCGTGTCGGAAGCACTTTTTGTATCACATCGAGGTTTTATGCCTGACACGCGTTGTGTGTCACACACGCGTGATGCATCCCACACACGTTTGTGTAACACGCGTTTTATCACACACAGGTTTGTGTCGCACACACGTTCATGTCATACACGTGATCCACGCAATCGCTTGCCTTACAAAAACATATTCATCCGTGTATTAAGCTGAGCAGAGCCACAATTGATCCTCAATAGCAATACATGAAGAATCCTTCACACAGCATCCATTCTCGCAGCGCATGGGATCTGAATAATTGTTTTATTTTTGTCAATTTCTCATTTTCAACGCAATAGCAGGTGCCAATAGAAGTTGCCACGTGTGATGGCATTTCGGGAGGACTTGTAACTCAACAGCATGTTTCTTATTCTGTTTTTGCGGAAGCATATCATCCAGCTAGCCTCGTTTGATAAGTGTATAATGTGTACGTGCGAATAAAAAGATTATTTCTCCTGATGTTCACTTAGAGTAATAATGACACATAAAGTTAACCTTAGGGGAGCGGCGATTACGTTTCGTTATCCTATCCGAGTTCTTATATGGTAATTATTACCTTTATGTTAGTGTTAGTAGTATTACCAGCTTAGTGCGTTTGTATGCGTTTAATGGAACACTACACTTATTATGCGACGTTGTGGCCAAGCGAATCTCCTAATGGGAAAAACGTGAGCACGAGCACTCGGGAACTTTGACCTTGCGTGCTTACTCGTCTCTGCGTATCCTGTAATGAATGAGCCTTCCGCCAAAGGCGTCATTCATTTTCCTGCAGACATTCTGATTGCACTAGATTAGACTTCTCAAATGTCAGCACATGTAAGATTTCCTTTGCCGGGATATCAGCGTCAGCAGCGCTACGAAACTATAATGACCGAAAGGTGATAACGATCTCCCAGGATGATAGCGTCCAGGGCTGCGCAACGTTCCGCACAACTGC
Organism: Rhipicephalus sanguineus; assembly: GCF_013339695.2. NCBI lineage: Eukaryota > Metazoa > Arthropoda > Arachnida > Ixodida > Ixodidae > Rhipicephalus > Rhipicephalus sanguineus. The sequence goes on from NC_051185.1 coordinate 78,911,638, forward strand.
GGTTCCACAGAACCCCTTCCTTCTGCACAGCTCCGGGTGACTACGAAGGGAAACGAAATGAACTGATAAGGTAATTGCGCGCGCATGCGCAGCACATGACCCAATTAACGACTTCGGGCGGGTGTCCTAATTGTTCGTTACGGAGCTTGCTTGGAGCTGTCTTGCTTTTATTATTTACCTCGCCTTGTATGTAGATCGCGAGTGTCATTTATTCCACGGCGCCTGGCAAAATACCGCTGGGTCAGGGGCTCCACCCTTTTCGACGAACCGAATCATTCGTTTAACAAGTATTCGGCGATGACATTAGGCGTCTCACGCGTGACCTCGGTTGCTAGGAGATAGAGGGGAGGGGAGTACATTGTACGACATACGGTTTCGACACACACACACACACACACACACACACACACACACACACACACACACACACACACACACACACACACACACACACACACACACACACACACACACACACACACACACACACACACACACACACAATATATATATATATATATATATATATATATATATATACAAGTAAACATACAAGCACACACACACGCGCGCGCGCGCGTAGCGTAGCACGTACGGTGTCGCGCTGCTAAGCTCGAGTGCGCGGGTTCGAATTTCGACCACGACGCCGGTCGGACCTCGCATACAAAACACCAGCGAACAGTCGTATCGTAGGCTGCCGATCGTACACACTCCGGCCAAGCGGAGGCTTTCACCAGCTCTAAGTACACGGACAAAGCTGGGTTGCAGCTTTAGTGTATATGTTGCCCCTTTGGTATGCTGGAGGCGCTGCTAAAGCCAGTCAAAATGCTGACACGTAGTTTATACTCCTTAGTTGTATAAACCCTGGCTTCATTTCACCACAGTAACTTTTCTATGCTTCCCCACAGTACGGTACTGTACCGCGGTGAAGCCATTATAAAGGTACATGGAAGGAAAACGGGAGAGAGAGGAAAGGCGGGGATGGTGACCAGTTTAGCATAAACGGTATGCTATCCTACACTGGGGAAAGGGATGGGATAAATTGAAAGAGTAAAAATAAATTGAAAGAGTGAAAAAATTCACAGCATATCCACGGAGTGAATGATGATGAGTGGGCGAAGCTGCGGAGGTTCATCGGTAAACCGTGAATCTTCCGTGAATTCTGCCCAGTACATCATCACCGACGTGAGATCGGGCGCGTTTATACTAAAGGTTCGATGAGTTATGACGACTTGCAGCTCACTTTAATTTTACATGTACGCTGTGAATTTTCATTGTTTAGAAAACCATTGCTTTAGAAAACATCTGGCGTCTTTCGTTAAGCAGCTGGCGTCTTTTCGTTTTGCTTTAGAAACATCTGGCGTTCTTCCGTTTTGCTTTTACAAAACATCCGGCGTCTTTCGTTGGTTTATTTCATCAATCAACGGCGTTTTGAACAAAATTTTGATTGTTTAATCACGCACAGGAGAAATCTCACCAGGCACTACCTTGGAGGTAAAGAATAGCTGCTAATGGGAATGAGAGACAGAAGAAGTCGGCTTTTAGCTACCGCTGCGAATTTTTTATTGTTCAACAACGCGCAGGAAAAATCTCCCACCGGCACCACCTTGGAGGTCAAAGCGTAAGACTGGTTACGCACTACGACTACGACTACGAGGGACGAACGGGTGCCGCCTTAAGGAGCTTCGCCCCTAAAAACATGGCTGATCCCTCCTTCATAGGAATCGGTATAACACGAAAGTGAAACACGTCTACACAGAAGTAGTGCTTATTGTGTAATGATATATGAGAGCTTGTACAACGTCTATTCGTGTTTGGCAGCTATAGCACCGTTTGACGTGGATGCACCCATGTTGAGAGCATGTCTTTATCGCGACGACTAACGCCCATGATCATGATTAAACCGTTGTGGTAGCTGACGGTGTGAACATATATTTGGACACAGCGAATCGTGAATCCCGCGTAAGGATGATATCAACAAGCTCATAATCAACACTGGTACCCGCTATGCACTTCTTCAAAGCGTCGTCAATTAAGGAGAGAAACGGCACGGTGTGCGCTTTCTAGTAATGGGTAGCCGACGCCTGTGCTCATGCATACATAACACACACTGCGCTTCAGCAACACGGGAGGTAGAGGTTCGTAGCCTGAGCCGCAAAACGCGTGCGTCCCGCTGGTTTCTGTCTCGCAGGCGCTGCTCTCGCTCCACCAAGGCACGACATTCGCCCGTCGAAATCGCGTCCTTTCTTCAACGCATATTGCAGCAGTTTTGTTAGTCGGTGCTCTCGCAACTGAAGTAGTCGGCGGAGGGGAAATCCCGTTGGTGCACGTGGAAGCTGCACTACTCCGATGAGCCGACGCACGCTAACACGAAGCCAAAGGCAAAGAACGTAACTGCGTCAAGGGTGCCTCGGCGACGCCAGCGCGGCCACTCTACCTCTCTGGTATTGAGACGCTTTAACCATGACCTCAGATATAGCGTGAAATCTCGGAGTAAGCGCTAGTAAGTGTCGATCGTGAGGCATTACTTCTTTTCACCTCTCACAGACGGTGGCACTACCCCGCTCCGCCTAGCTCCGCCCGCCGCGAAAGAGAATGTGTGAAAGATATAAAGCGCGTTCGCGCCGTGCCTAGCATCTCCCGAGATGGCTTAGTGGCTAGGGCGTCGGGCGCTTGCCGTCGCGGCTGCAACGTCGTGGGTTCGATTCCCAGCGCGGTATCTTTCCCTTGGTTTTTTTCTTTCTCACCCGTTGGTGTCCATTTTATCAACGTCATATCCGTGACGGATGTACTTGGTGGACCCCGGCATAGAACACTTTCGTGTTAAAAAAGAGAGAGAGGGGGTGAGCGCACACGCAACGTCACAATCTGGCAGCCTTGTGCTGTATACGACATCACTATCGCTCTACAGCCGCTCGTGCAAGTATGTTGTCCTTAAAGATTTTAACAAGGTTATTGCTAACAATACAGCCTTGTGCAGTCCATCAGACATATTCAGGCTGCATTTCCGACAAAGCACCAAAAATAGTTCATGTTGCAGTCTTTGTGCAATGCAGTGAAAGCTTACAACCTGACCGTATCTTTCACGAAGGATGGATCTTGCGGCAGAACAGTGTTGTAGACTTCTGCTGCGCAATAAATGAACAGGAAATGAAAAAAAATCATAGCATATCCACGGATTGAATGATGATGAGTGGGCGAAGCTGCGGAGGTTCATCGGTAAACCGTGAATCTTCCGTGAATTCTGCCCAGTACATCATCACCGACGTGAGATCGGGCGCGTTTATACTAAAGGTTCGATGAGTTATGACGACTTGCAGCTCACTTTAATTTTACATGTACGCTGTGAATTTTCATTGTTTAGAAAACCATTGCTTTAGAAAACATCTGGCGTCTTTCGTTAAGCAGCTGGCGTCTTTTCGTTTTGCTTTAGAAACATCTGGCGTTCTTTCGTTTTGCTTTTAGAAAACATCTGGCGTCTTTCGTTGGTTTATTTCATCAATCAACGGCGTTTTGAACAAAATTTTTATTGTTTATTAAGCACGGGAGAAATCTCACCAGGCACTACCTTGGAGGTAAACAACGGCTGCTAATGGGAATGAGAGACAGAAGAAGTCTGCTTTTAGCTAACACTTACACTTCTACTTCTACTAACGTTTCCTACTGGAACATGCCAATGGCTGCTAATGGGGAATGAGAGACAGAAGAATTCGGCTTTTAGTTAACGCGCACGCTGCCAATTTTTTATTGTTCAACAACGCACAGGAAAAACCTCCCACCGGCACCACCTTGGAGGTCAAGATCTGGTACTAGCGTTACGACTGGTTACGCACTACTACGAGGGACGAACGGGTGCCGCCTTAAAGGGACACTAAAGGCAAATAACAATTTATGTCAGAGTGAAAGCCCAATGTATGACAACTTCTAAAACGGCAATATTATCAACAGCAGTGCCCTACTTACCGAGAAATTAAGCTAAATGTATCACATGATGAGCGCCACGAGTGGGACATTTTCGAAGTGATCCCGATGACGTAGGGAAGTCGGCCTACAATAAATCACTAGTAATCAAACTAGCAGCAGTAAAAAAAGAACATTCCGAGCATCAAAATACGTAATAAAATGCTGTTTGTTCGTTTCCGCTTGATTCATGGAAAACAAAACCTCCGTGGCGTTGCCATGGGTAACGGCGCGCGTGGTTCAAAGGTTCCGTTTTCGCCGAACTGTGCCTCGCCCGTCTCAGTGGTAGTTTCGGGATCTCGTACTGCCGTGCGTGTTTTGCGCGCTCGTGAAAGTCGCTCTGACAGAAAGTTCGACAAAATGCCGCATGCGTGTGATATTGCCGGATGCCCGAATGGTGCACAACGCCAGTGCTGCAGCAAGGAAACCGGTGTGTCTTTTCACTGGGTGCCGCGGAATGAACCCTTACGCTCGAAGTGGCTTAGTGTCATGCCATTGCGCCAGTGTGCTAAACAGTCTGCGTGTGTGCTCGCTGCACTTTCGTACTGAGGTTTACGAGACCAACCGCAACTTGGTGACGGCTTTCAATGTGCCCATCCGAGCAAGTCTTTGCCGCAGCGCCCCCGTTGTTGCTACTGTGGGTCCCGCTACTTTCGCTCGGCTGCTACTAGTGTCGGCGGCCGCGCAGTAAAAGCGGGCAACGTTGGGCACGGCAGCAGTGACGTATGAGAGTCGTATTTTCAGGCGGGAGATTTGAAGCGCGCTAACGCGATGCGGACCACTAAAAACGTGATTTTATTTCAAAATAAGCACTTCATTGGCACAAAAGCAGCGCTACGAGGTTTCTGGACCGCTATTTCAGCAATCAACGTCGACTTAATATTTGCCTTTAGTGTCCCTTTAAGGAGCTTCGCCCCTAAAATAGCTTCCGTTCACGCGTGACTGACTGCAAATGATTTACGGTGTTGATGCGCCCGTGTTCTAGCAGGTAATGCAGATAAACACTATTCTCTTATACCTGCTATATAGTCTATTACATTCTCTAGTCTATTGCTCTTCGTAAAGTTTAACGACTTATGATTAGCTTTGTATACACTGAATGATTAAATATGAGTGTGGTTAACTCACAGTAGTAGGTGTGTTGCTATGGCGTGATGCCTCTGGGCACAAGATCGCTTGTTGGATCCTCGTCGCGGCGAGCCCATTCTTACGGCCTGGCTAGCATACCAAGGCTCATGAATGGAAATTGCATCAAACGGTAGGTGATCATCAGCTACATACTCGGCACAACCAACATCGGAGGACATGATCCTTGTACCTTGGTCCACGGTTACGTGCATGTAGAAGGCCACGAAAGCCCTGTTTTGCTACTTGAAAAGACAACCGGGCTTCAGGAGAGCTTGTGAGCTACCAGCGCGAGCTGGTGTTTTGTGTGTTCACACCAAGGAGGTTGAACAAAATTGGTTCACACCAGCTGTTCATTTCTTCTTGTTTCTTACTCTTGTTCTTTCTTCTCTATCCTATCTATCATTCCCCCTTTCCCCCTACCTCACGTGTAGGGTAGCCAACCGAGCCAGTGCTTTGTTAATCTTCCTCCCTTTCGCCTTCGTTTCTCCCTCTCCCTCTCACCAACATATTTACGCAGAACTTAAATCACCATAAATGCGGTAGTCACTTCCGTTATCTATTTCATTCAAGAAATATCTTTGTAATAAGGAGCAGTTAAGGACCTTGTAACAAAAGGAGAAACAGATAGGCCCCTTTGTGTCTTTGCTCAGTGCAGGGTAGCAAACCAGACGTGACTCTCTGATAGGCTAGTAGGTAGTATACATACTTCACGCAGTAGCGCAAAGAACCACATGTACAGCTAAAGAGCGAAACTGGACACAACACTAACAAACAACTCAGTGGTTAATGCACGTGATAACATGTGTGTACACAGCGATCAGGATGACAAAAATTTCTAAACCACATCGTTAAAGAAAGAAGTGTTTTGTTTGCCGAGTGTTTGCTTAGATTTTGTAAACTCTTGACAGTTTCTTTGGTTGTTTCCGTTGATTTGAACATCCATTGTTCATCGTTCTCTAACACAAATACTCCTTGTCTCTCTATTTCACAGAAAGATAGCACCGGCGCCCAAAGAGGCAGTGCTGAGCCATGTCCTGACTCCGGGACGTCGGAGTCGAACCCGGTGCCTTCTTGCTGGGCTTCATCGTAGGCCATGGTTTGCCACAAGAGGCTGCTGCTGCTTCTCTCACTGGGAGCGGCTCTGTTCCTCGTCGTAGTTCAGCTGGCTCCGGACCTGGGCTTGCCAGCTGTCCGGGCACCGCCTGTGTCCTCCGTGAACTCCCTGCTCGCCAAAGTCAGCACCAGCGACACACTGCGAGAACACCATGATGTCGAAGGTACACTATGATACACCGTACCGAATAGGACGATGTATGCGATCCCTTTCTTGGCTCTTTGGCATGCATGTTCAGTGCGAAAAGGTTAGTTGGTTGGTTGGGTCCTAGAGGAATGGTCCGATCCACCATAGGGGAGCGATCATTACTCGCATGGCAGTAGAAATTGTAAAGAAGAAAAAAAAAGAAAACGCTAAAAAGATAATTTTTAGACAAGCGAAATTATTACTGGTGATCTTGGTTCTTTTATTGAACGTTAAATCGCTGTTGACTAATGTGTAGCGAAATAAAAATGTAAACGAACAAACAAATAAATAAATAAATAAATAAATAAATAAATAAATAAATAAATAAATAAATAAATAAATAAATAAATAATAAATAAGTAAATAAATAAATAAATAAATAAATAAATAAATAAATAAATAAATGTTAATGTTTCAATGTTTCGTCGCAGTGTATTTGATTTATTCTTACGAATACTTTCTCAAATTATTTACCCTTTCCACGTATTAATAATTAGTGTACTTTCATAGCGAGTCTCTTGTCATTTTTTTAACTATTCGTTTGAATGTTTTCATATTGCTCCGAGGCTGAATTCACAAAGCTCCTTCGTAAGTGCGTCTTTGCATTGGTCAGCCGGTTTCACTAATTATATGTCCTGCGTCAAATATTTTGTTATGAAAATTTTTAGCGTAAGTCGTTTTTTGTTAATACGGGCCCAAGTGTATTGCGGCAGCGGGCCTCCTAAGTGGCCAACCTTCCATTAGGACAAAACGTAATAACGAACTACATTAATAGTTTTTTTATAGTTTACAGTGATTCTGCTGCCGGGTTGTGCATTGCATGGATGCGGAATAACGATAGCAGTGTTCTTATGCAAACGACTTCATTTCTGTAAGAATTCAATCACTGGCCTGCTCACGGTAACTTCCTGCAGTCGTTGTCGTCTTCCATTCTGTCTTAGATAATCAACCTGAACAAAGTCGTCCAGTCTCACATTCCAGTGGTCGCGAACAGTTCATCACCTTGTTTCTCGGCTATCTCTACCTCTTGCATAGGGGAGCGCGGATTTGGTTAGGAAGATAGACCACACGACAGAAAAGACGATTCTCCTCGTATTGGTCATTGGTGCACTTTCATAGAGAGTCGCTTGTCATTCTGCTAACTCTTCATTTAAGTGTTCCCGAGCTGCGCCCACCAGGACGCACTGTGCTCGGAGCTTCGCGCGGACCTCGACACGTTCGAGGACCTGCAGAGGATGTTCCCGTCGTGTGGTCTTTCTTCCTAACCAAATCCGCGCTCCCCAATGCAAGATGTCAAACCAACTAGCCTAACAACTGACCATTTTGTATCTCTACTTCCGAGCTCCAGCTATGATCGCTGAGAGTACGCGCAAAACGCTGATTGAATTCGAACGCAGCACAATTTATACAGTAACACATACGGTGCACTAAACATTATCATTCCTTAAAGAAATTCTTCGTGAATGCATGTCTCATATCTTAATGCACAGAATGCAGCACAACTTATACAGTCACACATACGGCGCACTAAACATTATCATTCCTTAAAGAAATTCTTCGTGAATACATGTCTCATATCTCAATGCACAGACTGGGAACTAGGTAATACTTAAGTTATTACAGAACTGAAAGTCATGCATGTTTGTCTTGGCTCTTTTTCTAGCAACTTAAACAGCGCATAAACACGGAACACAGTGACGCACGCATAAACACAGTGACGCAGATTCGGACAGTGCTGACTCTCAACTTAATACTTAGTATACAAATCTACAAAATGCAGAAACTAAAGTGAGTGCTCACATGTGCGGAAAGAACTGTTCTTTGTGGATGCGTGCTTACTTCAACGTTTGCATATTATATTCACTTGACAGCAAGCGCTGTCCGTGTTTGCGGCTTTGTCACATGGGCCGTTTCTCGAGCTTACTAAGTTTTTATAAGATGTATACGATGAAATGTGCTATTAATAATGCTGTCGACAAAATGTTTTATTATACCTGTGTTACGCAGGGACGATGTCTCCTGGCGGCATGGTGAGAAAAGCAATGGAGCAAAACAATCCCGCCTTCCTCCAAGCATCGATCGCAAAAATTTCGACGACGAAGAAGGCTCTTTCGAGAATCACGCCTGCCGGCGTCCTCAGACCAGGAGTCGTAACCTCCACGTCCATCTCCGTGGTGCGGGCGCCCGTCGCGTTTCGGCATTTCGTAATCCACCAGAAGGCCTCCGTCACTAGGCCTGCCATGAACCGCTTCAAGCCGCTTCGGCTGTCCAGAATGCTGAAGGTGTTCAACAGAAATCTGGATCACTACCCGGTAGTTCCGACAGATAAGGCCCACAGGGTCCTCGTCGTCACTTACTTCCGGGCTGGTTCCACGTTCGTCGGCGACCTGCTGTCTGCGACGCCGGCCACCTTTTACCACTTCGAGCCTCTGCACATGTTCAGCAACGATGCCAGGCTCAACGGAAGTGCGGCCAGCAACGCTTCCGGTTTGATCGGGCACCTGCTTCGCTGCAACTTTCAACGCGTGCAGCACTACGTCCGCTGGGCTTACGAAAGGAAGTTCCTCTTCAAGCGGAACCACTTCCTCTGGGCCCTGTGCGGAGGCCAGTATCCGGTCTGCTTCAAGCCGGATTTCGTGTCCAAGGTGTGCGCGCGTGCGCCCGCGCAAGTCATGAAGGTCACGCGGCTGCACATGTCTCAGGTTCGAGACTGGCTGCAGAGTAACCCGGACCTAGCCAAGACTATGAAGGTTCTACACCTGGTGCGCGACCCGCGGGGCATTCTGGCTTCGAGGAGACTCTTGGAGTGGTGCAACGAGTCCAAGAGCTGCGCCCACCAGGACACACTGTGCTCGGAGCTTCGCGCCGACCTCGACACGTTCGAGGACCTGCAGAGGATGTTCCCGAACAGCACGTACAGAGTTCGATACGAGGATGTGTCTCTGGATCCCAAGAAAGAAGCGTTGAAAATGTTCGAAGCTCTCGGACTCAACTACACAGTGTACGTGTCCAATTTCCTGAAAACGCACACCAAGGCGCGAAAGGCGGACGCCCTGGACCCGTATTCGACGAAGAGGAATTCGTCTACCGTCGCGTTTCAGTGGAGGACTAAGCTTAAGTTCGACGACATCGCCGAGATTCAGCGGTCCTGCTCAGACGTGCTCCTTCGGTTAGGTTACAAGACCATCACTGATGAAAATGACTTGTTGGACGAAGTGCCCATAGCTCCTGTGCCGCACTTGATAGCAGCTGGTGTCCACACGACGTTGAGGGTGTCCGTAGGCACTGGAAGCTAGAAACTTGTGAACGCGTCCTCCTTGTTTCGTCAGGTGCTCTAGGCTCCTTACTGCAGGTACGGCAAGAAATCTTATGGCTTTCTGCGGCCCGTATGTTGCTAAAAGGGGCGAGCTAGTGTGATTATATGCGAATGGGGGCAAGACAAAACTTCCGGGGATGGCAGAGGCTTGAAGTGACGAAAAATGGTCAAAATGCAAATGTCGCTGGAGCTGGCGTTTTCACAAAGGACTTCTCATCGTCAAGGCAGGAACTCATTAGTCTGTCTGACATCTATGTCGTTGCCAGCCGAAAGGCATTGTGAATAATGACATTGCACTCTGTGAGTGCACTGTGCTTAACAGCCAGGATAAACTGTCAAAGATATCCCTGTACGTGACATGTAAAAGCGAGCACTTTGTAAGGCGATTGTGAACCACACTCATAGGACACACCTAGAAATCTTGTTGTGCGTGTGTTGTAAGTTCATGTTTATAATTTGTTCGACAGCGCGGTAACACGCGCTATTGTTGCCATGAGTGCACCTACGTCAGCGTTGATGTGCGTGTTTGAAGCTCGACATCTGTTTTAGCTTTCTGACATTTACATTTGATGTTGTGACTATCAATGGCATTGTATAAGCATTGCAGACAATCATTTTCAGGCTTATAGCTTGTAAGCCTACTGGTAGTTAGATCATGTATACTTGTTATCCTTCGAGTAAACGCCAAGGTAAATGTATGAGTCATTTTATTAGCTGCGCAGACAAAGAGGAATGGCCCTCGCAATCACACTTAGGTATTTCGTTAATGAGGTAGAAAAGCGTTAGGTGCTATGTGACAGTGGATGTTCGCAGATCTGTTTTCCTCTCGAAGTTCCAAATATTCATAAATCTTAAGTGGAGATATTCAATGAAAAAAAAGGTGAACAACCTGTTGTAACAAATACGGACATGTAAGACGTGGCCGTTTGCCAAAAAGTGTTCAAGCTTTTCTGGCTATCGAAATGATGTTGCACCTGACGTTCTCGGTGTTTAACAGTAAATCTGAGCAGAATACTGCTTATCGTTAAAACGAGTGTTATGTGACTCATCTATTACTGATTCTGCGTGAGCCTATAATATATATTATGATGTTACGCTTACGTATACTTCAGCATGATAACTTGATATCCTGGAAGGCTTTTTTTGACAGCTCGGTTCAATGGCGATCACATTTTGCAAGCTTGCGTTTTCCATATTTGAACATTCCTTCACAATTTAAAGTAGTGAACATCTGTGCGCTGTGCTTGTTTTTACGTTCGTGAAAATTTGATTCAAACCGCGTTGACATGCACATATCTAACACACTGTATCTGTAGTGCTCTGTTTTCTCTTCGCACTGTTGTCAAATCCAGCACATTCGAAGCACAGTTAAATCAATATATCAGAGGAATAAGCACCCATTACAATGAAGTTACATTCACCGCCACAAAGAGCTACGGCAATAAAAATATAGGACAACTGTTTAAATTTGTTGGTTTGATCTTGAGGCCTATTATTAGAAGAAAGGTAGTATGTTGTCCTAATAATCAACAAGTGTTTCAGTGTGAACAGCTAGCTGTTCGAAAAACAACACTAAGCAAGTACATTTATTGCACGCGGCGACATATCTCGGCCTAACTGCTGTGGTCCTATAACTTTTGTCAGCAGTTGTACTTCAACAGGTACACTTTGAACACATTTAGACATTCTATTTCACGACGAGGAGAAAAGATGGTATACGAAGAGAACTTGGCGTAGATAGCTTTCGACTTGCGAAGAGGTCGCGTAGTTCGAGAAACAGAAGGTACCTGTACGCATGAGCAGCGTGTGTATTGCTTCAGGGACTGACGTCGTAATGCTTAAGAACTTAACCAGTAAAGTGAAAATGGTCAAAAGTACAATCTTGAGAAGGAGCAAGAATAGAGAGGAAGACAGCTTCCAGGTATCTCGTGAAACTGAAATGTAGTGGAGGCCCCTGAGTGTGAGGTGATTTATAGTGCATTGCATGACAAGAATGGAACAGGTTTGTATGCAGAACGTAGTGCGAAGGACGCTACGACGAGCCCAGTCATTCCGTCCCAGCATTGACTACTAAACGTATCCGTGCGTAAGTAGTTCTTTAATCCATTCGTTTCGGAGCCTCGTACTCGACCGGTACCGATGCTTAGTGTGCCAAAAGTTTGTCCAGTCCAGAGAGCTTTCTGTTCTGTACATCTGCGGTTGACAAACGCGAATTCACGTTGGTGACAAGCTGCACAAATCCCGAAGTACTTTTAGGTGTTTCTTGATGAATAGACTCGAGACACAAGAGCGACGTGGTGGCCTCGTTAAGGACAAGGTAGCACCACGAGACGAAACACAGGAACAGGAAATGAAAAGACTTGAGCTCCTGCTTGTGATGTTTCGGCTCATTGTGTTTCGCCTTGTCGCAATGTCCTATGCTAATGGAACCATGTCAACTATAGCCTAGTATCTCACACTATTGGCTTCGTTGTTATATGGCAACGCCGGAATAAACGCTTTCGTGTAAGTTTAAGGTCGTTAGAAAGAGTTAAAAAATTCCAAGTAATATGTTACGAGTATCGTAACAGCAGTGAGTTTACTTTCAGTCTTCATAAGTAGCTTTTTTCATATCACATAATGCTGTGTAAAGTCGGCAAAAGTGTGACGAGAGAGCTAGTCATAAAGGGGCTTTCTAAGTCCCACTGAGCAGTTGAAGACGCTGAGATGAGGTGTTTTAATGCATTCACAACACTTGGTGGCATTGCGTTTCCACGATCCATTAAACACACCTGAAGATTGACCTTTATGCTCCTGCTAGTGGCATTTTTCAGACTCATCATTCTTAGTAGGATGAGCAGTCATGATGAACAGGTGTTGAAGTCTTGCGCAAACTTCTTTATACGCCACGGGCCATTTGTGAATGTTAACTGCGAACTTAGCAAAACAAACGTAGCAAAAACAAAAGCGCTCGTAGTGCCCATTTCCCTATAATTTGTGAAAATTTGCTTTGTATGAGGTTGTATTAGAATGATGTTGACGCGGTGGTGGGTACACGGTTGAACGTGTTCATGTCTTCCATGGGGTTTGACTTATTTCGACATGCAATTGAATGACACGCAGTGCTCATTAGGATGTTTACGTTGCTCTGTCCCGTGACGTTAGCGCTGAGTGCAACTACTCGCGTGTTATCCAGCAGGAACTGGACGCGAAAGTTTAGTGTGGACCTTTCTCAGCCTTTTAATAAAGAAAGCACTTTCATCGCGGCAACTTGGCTCGTTATTTATCTCAATTCAGTTCAGCAAGAATAACACGCATGCTGTGTCTAACAATAGTGAATATCATAACGTGCAAGTCGTTGTGTACTGCGATCGGAAAGAACAACAGATGCATCGTAACAAGGACAAGAAGAAAAAAAAAGAGAAGATTTTAGAATCATATAAAGACGAGACCAAGGCTTCACCAAGCAGCTGGAAGCAACGTGGTTAGCAATAAGTACAAGTTCTTCTTCAGTAACCATAGTGACGGATTCGCAAGAAGCATGTCGAAGATTTCAAAAAAGGATCAATAAGTAAATCAACCCTTCGAATCCTCCTAAAGTGCGACTTCGAAGATGCAAGTATCCTCTGGACACCGGGGCACGAATCCCTAGCGGGGAACCGAGCGGCACATGCCGCAGCCCGAGAGCATACACACCGGGCTACTCCGCAGCGATATTCGGACTCCGAAAACGAAGAGGAGCCAATACCAAGAAAGTACTCCGACATACTCGAGCACTACAGGAAGCAACAACGCCACTATCCAGCGGCTCATAAAAGGCTTACTAGAGAGGAAGCAGTGACTTGGAGAAGGCTACAAGCGGGTACCTACCCGCATGGTACACTACTCCACGCAATGTACCCCGGCAACTTTAACAGGCACTGTACATATATACTGCCCGGCCACTGCCAACACCCTGTACCACATGGAATAGGGATGTCGCAACAACCCAAGTATCCCGCCCATAGACGAACTGAACGTGGACGAAAATCCGGAAGACCAGTGGGAGGCGCTGCTGACGTCCGCGAACCCTGAGGACCAGCTCCGGTTGGTGGACAGGGCTCGAGCGTCAGCTGCAAGCCATGGCTACCTGGAATGAGGAAGTCACCCACCTCTGGGCGAAGAGCACGCGCGTCTGGTCCCTCAATAAAGTTTAATTCTCTCTCTGTGCTCTTGAGTTATCATGCGGCAAATTATATTAAGTGAATTAAATCTAAGTTTATAATCTCTTTTCGTGCAAACATCGCAGGAGCAATTATCAGAGCACGCTGGCCATTAGTCATCGTTCGTATTCAGTAGCTCGGCAAATTTTTCTCTACTGAGGACAGTTTTCCTGATTTTCTTTGTCCCAGGGCACGTCCAAAGCAGGCGTCGGGCATCTGCTGCGGACGCTGGAGTTTAGCACTTCCCACACTGCTCTTGATGTCATTGTCCCCAGGCAGAGGTGACGGCTGGTGTAATCGCCGTCCCGTATGAAAGAGAAGATATAGACCTTTTCCTCCCGACAAGAATTATGAGGAAGGGAGCGGCCAAAACACGTGGTGGTGGTGGTGGTGGTGGTGGGGGGGTGTTGTAGAGTACCCGTGTTTAATCCGAGAATAGCTTCTTCAAGAAAAAAGAACAGTGGGGGCCACGTGGGAGTGAAAGAAAAGGGGTAAAGGTGACAAAAAAAAAACAGAGTGAGCGTCGCGGTCGGGAGGGTCTCCATTATAGTCACGGTCATGTGTCTGCACCCAATGGACAGTGGTGCTCTCACGTGAAGACTTGCGATGACTGTGAATCTGCTCCAAATTATGTAGCTTCTTCGTTGCTTGCTTTAGTTGTCTAACAGCGGCTGAATTTGAGAATACAAGTGTGGGCTTTATTGCATTTGGGAAAGCTGACTATAGTCTGTGAGAAGCTAAGAATAAAAAGTAAAATGCACCGTTGTCTTAGAGAAAAATGCGCGTCCTACCATGGCCGCTCTTTTCTATGACGTAAAGGAAGAACCAATAAAAAAATGCGACATCACTTCGTTTGCTGAGACGAGAGGCGAGGTACCGCTGCACCAGCAGCCGCCATCCGGACTTTCTTGTCATCTTCGTTTGTTTCATATGGAGGTCTTTCGTGCTGTTATTCGCACGTACCTCAGCGTCATTTTCGTCAGTCGTCATTTGATGCAGTAGCAGCGTGTGATTGTGCCGCTTTTGAAGTATGCCGAAGCGGCAGGCATTCGGAGTGTTTATAGCGTACCATAGTTTCGGCAGCGGCAAGTTACAACGCGGCACACTTTTCTCACATCACTCGGATACATGTACACCATGTAGATCGCCTGAGGATCACATTACTCTGGCAATTTTTATTGTGATAGCAATTATATGGACACGCAGAATGTAACGCAGGCAAGATAAGCTAAAAACAGAACGCGAGCGATTCCGATACGCGTGCTCAGGCTAGAGACTTTTATCACGCGGAAAGCGTTGGTGCCAGGTCAGCTGAAGGAACGCTAACTCACAGGGGTGTAGGGGTATGGATACTCTCGGCTGGTTCTTGCCGTCGGCGTCGCCGTAGGCGTCATGTCCCGAATATGTATATGTAAGTATATGCATATATATAAAAGCCACAAAGAAATATATTTTCTGAAGCGCGGATTCGAGCCTGCGACCCCTCGCTCCGCAGCGTGAGACGGCTCGGCTACGGAGCATACTAACGCATACTAACGCATATTAACGGCGATCTATTTATATACCCCATTTACCGCTGGCGGTAAGCAGAGCTTGGATGCATTTCGGTGCGTTCGCTTCAGTACCAGCGAGATGGCGCGAAGGGCGCTCATTAAAGGTCGTCGCCCGGCTGGTTGCGATGCGCGCGCTCCTCTACCAACTGTACCTTGGCTCTACAGGGCGTGGTCGCCCGTGCGTGCGCTTATCTCGTGATTGGGGCGGTATGTTCGTCTTGTGCTTCCAGCGGAAAGCTTGCGTTGAAATAACAGAGCGCCCGATGGTGACTTCTCTCGCTTCAGCGGCCGCGTTTGCGAAAGGGACGTGCTGCTCAAACACAAGGAAGCAAAAACTGTGACAGTCGTTAGTTCACGCTGGTCCTGTGTATACCTGTGCGTTCGTTTCGTGCGTCCATCTTTGTGTTTGAGCAGCGCGCTTTAAGTGTCGAGCTGTGAACGTTGTTTGTTCGCGCTGGTACTGTGTGTGTTCTTTCCGTGCGTACTTTGTGCTTGAGCGGCGCGCTGCACGTTTCGAGCTGCTTGCCGTTGTTCGCGTGACATTCCAATTTATTGCTATCGCATGCATTGCTTCGCCCTTGCGGCGAAACTGTGAATTTTTTTGTGGACTAATTGCTTTGCAGCAAGGAGGCATGCAAAAAAGCGCAGTGTGGTCTCGTGGACGGAGGTTATATTTATTCTTAGGTTCCAACCGACTATAATGCTTCCGTCGTGCCGTATACTATAGCCTAAATCTTCGATAACGCGGGTTTCTAAAAAGTTGGTTGCGCAGCTGCTGGTATCACAACTTTCAGAGTGTATCGGAACTAAGAATGTTATTTGCCCTCCCGTACTCGGCCTCAAGGAGGAAGATTGAATGCCACCAAGCATCCCAAGTCATAGCTCTCTTGAACACCCGCTACTAGGTTAATCGTCGGGCCCCTATTTGTGACACGTCATCCCATAGATACATTCGTTTAATGGGGACTACCACGTCGGCACAGCCTGAGTTATTATGAGTGAGTGATACGTGTCAGAATGGTGCTACCTGCAAGTGTGGCGCTACTTGGAAGTATTCTCGATAGCTCAAATAATGAGCTCATTACGATTCCCCAGACTGCCAACATGCGAGTCAATTTTTTTTTTTTCGACGTGCATGGGAGGCAGCAGTACTCCTTAACCTCACTCGAATTTTTTCTATCCTCGCCGCTTCTTCCTGTCTCTCTATCTTTTAATCCCTTAATCACTTTCCCCCCAGCGTAGGATAGCGAACCGGACGTGCATATGGTTGACCTTCCTGCCTTTCCTTCTCTTCCTTTTGTAAGTTGTAGTGCTGCTAAACTCGAGTACGCGAGTTCAATTCCCGGCCATAGCGGCCACATTTCGTGGGTTTTAAAATCCGAAAACATTCGTGCACTTGGCATAGCGCTAGAACGACAGAACGTTGAGATGGCTGGCAAGTATTCATCATGAAAAGTAGCGGGCATGGAAATACGGACACAGGCGTTAAGGAACCTCAGGCGTACGCAACTAGTCCGGAGTCCCGCACTACTGCGTGCCGTGGCTGTGGCCCGCAAAGCGCTAGATTTTCATGCATTTCTCAGATAGCAAGCCTCTGTCAGTCGAGCCAACCGCCGCGGTGGCCTGTTGTTATGGTACTTGATTGCTGGCCCCAAAGATCGCGGGATCGAACCTCGGCCGCCATTCGATGGGGGCAAAATGCTAGATGCCCGCGTGCTTAGATTGAGGTGCAAGTTAAAGAAACCCAGGTGGTCGAAACGGCGTCTTTCATAATCATGTCGTGGTTTCCGGACGTAAAACTCCAACAATTACTATGTCGGTCGAGCTGCTTTCCTGAAGAGGCAGTGAGTACGTTCGTAAGAGCTTTACCGTGACGGTCGCTAAAAGTTCTGCCATTTAACTGCCAGCGTGTTTTTAAAGACGATAGTCTTTTTGTAGTGCTTGTATCGCAACTGGGAAATTGAATCGAGTGCTGATGAAGTCACCCTCTCTTAATATACAACTGGTGCTCGCACCAGCTCTGAGAAATAATTTCATAGAGAAAGGGAAACAGGACATGAGGGGACGCTTCGCGATAAGCTCTCCCCGCCACCTTCTTGCCTGGTGGCCTCCGAGGTCTTTCGCGTCAAAATCACAGGGGCTCTATACGCCTTGTGCACCGCCTATACAGGCGCCACTGATAGCCACCTAGCGGGCGCCGCCGACAGTACGTGCCGGAAGCCAAGCAGACGACAGCGCTTTGCACAGCCTTGCTGTGAGGAGATGAATGAAGTTTGCGGCTGCTATTTCCCCTTCGTGCGGGTGCCAGACAACTAATTCTGCACTGGCAGCTGCAGGAAAGGCGCGGGCCTCTACGAAAGTGGACTTGTGCACGATTTTTGCCACGAACGAGCGCTTAAGCCGATTTCGAACGACGGCATGAAAGCCTGGTGCCGACGGTTCGTGCGCGACTGAGCGCGCGCATAGAAAAAACAAGTATAAAAAGGCGCCGGGAGCGCGCCCGCGCGCCTCTTACCCTCTCCGCAGAAGACGCCACCGACACAGCCAACGAACGCGAAAGATCGGAATGTTCGAGAAAGCAAAGCCGAGCCAGTGGCGCCGTCTGATTCCGCAGACGAATCGTTGAGAGGATCTCGTCCTTTCCCTAGCTTTCGCTGTGCTACGCACAGACGAATCATACGCACCTTCCCGAACCCAGGCACGAGCCGATACAGGCAATGCAAGCGCAGCAAGCGCGCGGGGGCAGAGTCTGTCAGTGAGGAGTTAGTTGGCGATGAAGTTATGTCGTTCTAGTGATAGCACCGTTCGCTCGACCGCAGAAGACGTGTTGTGTGATGATCTAGTGCTGTGAGTTAAGTATCAAGAGATGACAGTGACGAGTTTTGAAGAGGGTCGCCGAGAAGACATGTGATGACCGACTGCGGAGGAGAACGAACGTCCGCGTGGAGTGAATCGTCATGCCGGTGAATATCAAAGGTGCGTCGCGCAGACCAGCGTAACAAGATCCAGCTATGAGGTGCAGCTCGTGGTGAACATCCGCTTTGTTTTGTTTACAAAGGTGACGTCTCAAAAACTTCTTGTTCTTTCTGAAGTCAACCATTGCTGCATTTCTGTTTCTGTAAATAATAAATATATAGAACTTAGCTTGTAATAGCGCGGTACATGTACCGCGCTAGTACAAGCTAAGTTCATGGATGACCAACTTGCCCGAACTACAACACTTCTGAAATATAGAACGTTTGAGCGAAGTGCCCTGCACGGCGGTCGAACCGAACCAACGCATGCTCAGGCTGATAACTTTGGTCGTCTACGAGTGTCAACATGATCGAGTGCATCCAGCGAGCACCGATCAGAACGAAAGCATTAGAACAAGAAGCGACGTGTTAACCCGCACAATGACGAAGCGGCTCGTCTTTGCCAACGAACAGCGGCGATCCATTGCTTCCGTCGCTATTGCTCAGGAGGCCTTGCGGTAGGTGAGTAAAACCGTGTTCCGGGCGCATTTTTGTAGGTGTTTGAGCACTCCACTCCACAGCAATTGTTATTTGACATCCCTTGAAGTTTCGGCCACCACACATACGACGAACGTTGCTTATTTCACTACGGAAACGTGAACAACGCGGAAACACACGTAAAACGACGTAGGAAACCACGGCGGCCGTCTGCTTGCTTTCCCGAGAGCAATGATTGAGTTCGCCGCCTATGGCGCTTCCGTCGGCGCGTACTTCGCGTACTAGGCGTACTGCCGGAGAACATAAGCTGAGTTCAGGTGGCACGTGTGGCACAAGTAAAAAAAAAAAGAGGTAGTTAGCATAAATGCAATGCTTGTTTGGTATTCTTTTATTTTGTTACTCTACACGCGAAAGCATTTTATTACAAGAAAAGTTGAAAATTTGTGAAAAAACGTTGCGCCACCAAGCAACACCAGCGACACGACATCGCCAGAGCAGCTATGGCGCTCATTGAAGCAGGACTGCTGTCATGCCCGTGTTGGCGGCATCCGTTTTTCTTCTTCACTCGGAGAAGGTGTAGTATTGAGCGATTTTTTGTGTCACAGTGGCGCTTTGCAGCGCGGCAACGCGGTGTCGTCTACTGCAGATGAAGACAGCAAGGTGAGAACCCTCACTTTTATGTCCCTCGATGTACTGCGTAGTAAGCAAGGTTGTTACCCGCGCTAATGCGTAGTTAGGCTTAGGGTACGTTGGAGGTTGTAACCGCGCTGTAGCTAGGAATCGGGCGCTTTGACGTAAACTTATGAAAGGTTTGTGACGCTTTTCATATTCGCCAGATACGCATTTCTTTTGGAACTCTCGTTATCAGATGACGATAGTTTGGCGTAAACAAATGGACTATCGTGTCGAAGAGTCAGCGAGCGTTTGAAGCGATCAAGTGATAACTGAATTGAACTGAAATTTATTTCCAACACAAAAATTTGGGGGCTCCCCAAACAAAAATGCTGTTGAAAACAGGTTGAAGTGACCTGGGGGACCGTACAGGCAGCAGCGAATTAAAAGTATAACTAATACAACTAGGTATACCTAATACCACTTGATACAACTTGTACAACTTATACAACTAATACAACTTGATAAGATATATTAGCATCGGTACACAGGAAAATAAATATAAAAAGATGCAACAAAAATGCACAGACACAGCGAGATGAATGTTACAGGGAAATGCACAAGAAATTAAAATACACTCATATAATTAGAAAAACTGCACATACCGAAGATGCAAAGATTAGAACATATAAAAAAATGCAATGCAAGAATAATGGTGCAGTGACAATAAATGAGATTATGTTGTAACGGCTGTACAGTCTTTTAATAGGAAAATTCCTATTTGTTTTTTAAGTCTATGGGGTGGGATATCAAAATTTCTTTGTGAAGATACACGATTTATTAGTGTACAGTCAACCACAAAAGTTTGCGGACCACGCGAGCGCGTGCCAGACTGCCTATCCGCGCCACCCAGTGGTACGCCACCTAGCGGCGACAGGGGCGCTCTCCCGGATATGAGCCCTCTTGGTACTCGCCTGCATGTTAGTTTTTTATTCCCGTGCATGACATTGTTAGTTCGTTGTGTTGACGTAGAGCGCTGTCTGCGATAAGACCGCCACATATCTGCCTTGATAGCAGTATCGGAGCAATCACTGCAACCTTTGTCGACTGGTGTGCCAGTGTGTAGATAAGTCTCACGAAGCGCTTCGACGATTTTTTTTACGCGACGTTTACTGGCGCATTTTGGTTGGCAGCATCTTGGTCCAATGAGTGTTGCTGCTTCCGCGTCTTGAGAGAAAGGGCAGGGAGGTGTTTCACTGTAATCAAAAATAAAGAAAAAGCGGATGCATAGAAAATTTTCTTTCACACATAGGCGCATCTTCGTATCAGTCGCTGAAAACGTAGTAGACTTGCTTCAGGCCACGTGGTGATTGCCTATTTGGAAAGATGCCGCTCCGTGTTCCACTTCACGAAAGAAGGCACATTGTGCGTTTATTTATGGAGGGAATACCTCAGCGCGAAATCTGCCGCCGAACCAACAGGAGCCGGACTGCCGTGAATAGGATTATTCAAGCTGTCCGCGACGATGGCAGATTCACAGATATGGAGCGCAGTGGGCGTCCAAGGGCCACGGCCGCCATCGTGGCTGATCCTTTTCAAAGTGCAGAGGATATCCGAGAAGCGCTCTCGCTCACGGTATCGTCTGAGACTGTAAGAAGAAGGCTGAGTGAGCTTGGCCTGCAGTCTTTCGTAGCAGCACAGAAGCCCTGCCTCTCAGACAGCCAGCTACAAGAACGGCTCATGTTGGCTACAGCAACGAAAGATTGGACAACAGAGAAATGGGGCGGTGTCATCTTTAGCGACGAGTCAGCTTTTTCCACGCGCTGGGACCAACAGAAGCGGTTTTGGCGTCCACTAAACTGCAGGTGTGTTTACAGTGCATTGGAAGTTAATTCACGAAGCTAATTCTGCATCACAACATGTTTCACGTAAAATGAGGTTTTGGATATTACGAGATTTTTCTGTAGTGGTATTATGTTGAAAACATTAATTTAACGATTGTTTCATAGTACTACTTACTCTGAAGCTAATTAGAAGCTGCCAGTGGGTCTTTCGGTACTATCCAATGATGTTCGCACGTTTTCTATTGCAACTCTATAACAGCATTATAAAGTTCATACGCAAGAGGAATCACAGCATTTTTAGACGTGCCGCTGGAACCCAATTGTATGCTATTTCTTGCAGATATCTGCCTAATTACACACAGAGTGTTCTATCCAGTGGACGATGTTCCGTGAGCGTGTGGGGAGCAGTCAGCAAAGATGGCCTTGGTCCCCTTGTGCGTATGGAAGGGCCCTTCACTGCGTCACGGTACTGCGACGTCATCACCAGACACCTCGTTCCGTATGCGCTGGATGGTCCTTTCAGCGAGGGCTGCTACTTTTTTCAACACGACCGCAGCCAGATCCATAAAGCACGTATCGTCCAGTCATTGCTAGAAAAACATGCTGTTTGCCAGCTTGAGTGGCCTCCATGTGGCGCCGACTTGAATCCCATAGAAAATGTCTGGGGCATGTTGAAGAAACGGCTGTCCACACGAGCCAACCGCGGTCGCACGGCCGATACGCTCTGGCAAGCGATCGCACAAGAATAGGAAAGCCTGCGCGGTCGACCGGAGATTACTGAATCTTTGTAGGAGTCGATGCCCACACGCATCAATAAGGTGCTAGAAAACGGCGGGCATTTCACTTCCTACTAGATCTTTGAGAGATCTATGTTTCATGACACTTCTGTAAATGTCTTGTGAATAAATTTATAAAAAGAGTCATCGCACCCTATTATTTCTTATTTTTCTAAATGTAACCACTATAGCAGCGCGGTGGTTCGGGCTTTGCGCAGCAAAACCTGCGCGCAGGCGATCAAATCCCGGCCGCTACTGTCACTTAGCGATGGGGGAGGAACGGAAAAATTCTGCCTACTGACTAAGCATCTGTGTCCCGTGGCTGCCTCACCGCTCACTCACGCACTCACGAAAAAAAACAAAAACAGCGTGGCTACGCGAAAATAGAACTGATAACAGCCGAAGAATACGCTGTCTGATTACTTGTACTGATATACTGCTCTCAAAATATAAGCAAGTAGCCCTGGCTAACAAAGAGCGCGTCACGTTGAAAGAGATAGGTAGAAAATATTTGCGCACAGTGAGAAAATAGACAGGCCATAGATTTAAGAAGGGATGTGTCTTCAACGTAGCGCTGCTGTCGATCGCCGGTGACGTAGCGGAAGTGTCGCGAAGAGGCTCTTGGCCACACGCTCGCGTGTTCCGCAAACTTTTGTGGTTGACTACGTATCTGATAACTGCGCCTCGCTCTCACTTCGATAACGCCTGGCGCAAGATAACTTGCTGAAGCGCGAAGATAAGTACGTGCTCCTCGGGGAATCTCGCTTCGGCACGGTCAATAAAGGTTGTTTCGCCCCGCGCATTTATTTCGAGTTCTTGCAGATAGTTTTCATCTGTGATGATGTGCCGGTTGTGGCGTATGTGGCGTCCTATCGCGGATGCCGGAACTCAGATGTGCGTGCTCGCGGGTTTGAAGGCGCATAGATTAAGGTCGTGTAATGTAAGGCTTTATATCAGGAGAGCGTAGAGCAGTCCTCAGAGTGCGATGCTCGTAAAAGAAAATTGCGACAGCTTCTAATCCCACCGTTAAATGCTTGCGCCCTTTCGCGTCTTCTCGTAGTTTTCCCATACGACCCAAATGTCGAGGTGACACATTCTTTTGATTTTTTTTCAGCTGAGGCAGACCAGTGGAGCTTCGCATGGCAACAACCGGTCTGCACTTTGGTGTGGATACAACGCAAGCGGGCTGGTTGCATTCAATAAATATTGGCTGTCTGGTTTTTCTCGCTTTTTTATGTGGAAAATAAACATCGCAAGGCGTCTTCCGTCTATTTTCCGGAATTGCGCGTTGCTTAGACGGCAGCTGCAATGGCGGCTCGTGAATAAATCTTGCTATCTCGTGTATTGTCATGATGAAAAAAAAATCTCGCCTTGGAGATTCAGAAATGTAACCGAGAAACTGGCTCTAGCGAAAAAAGAAAAAAAAAGCGCAGAACACTCCAAAATTTCAAACGCGCGCAGAGAACCAAAACCGAAACTTGCGTAGTACCATAAGCAGCCACTTGGTGGCCCAATGCATTTAATGAGAGAGGGAAACCCTTCTCTTGATTCCCTTTCTCTTTAATTCGGCCGCATGGCTCTATGGCTGTGTCCGCTCTTTACTTAGCTTCCTTTTCTCTATGACACATTCCCGAATCAGTACACAAATGCAACGCTGTAGGGGTGTGCGAAAAGTGAATTTTGGAATCGAATCGAATACAAATGTAATAGCGATGACACCGCATCGAATACGAATAGTAATCGAATACCCTTTGAATAGTTTTCTAATAGTAAGACAACTATTTTCAAAAGTCCTAGAAATCCACAAATGTTATCCGAAACAAATATCCACAAACTTTGCCAGAGAAAATTAGGGTTACCTTTAACCGACTCATTATACCACAATCATGAAAGCTGAAGTAATCTCGTATACAACAGCGAATAGAGCCTTCTGAATACTTTGTAACTGTAGGTCGAAATACAGCAGTTGCTACACTAATCAAGGCGATATTTGGTCGCCTGCTTTTCAATAAAATTAATACATAAAAACTAAACAATTTTGAACCGGACACCCCGCATAGAGCTAAAGCTGTAATGAAACAGCTAAACCTGTCATGACAACATGGGCATCGGCACCGAAAGCATATAAAGAGCAGTGTGGAAAGATGTATCTGCAAGAATAATTTACGCAAACAAAACCATTGCGTCTGTTGTTATTTATGAAGCTGAATGCAGCCGTAGCCCCAGCCTTCATTTATTATAAGATGAAGACAGGAACTGATTAATGCGATGCAGCTGCAGCACAGTGAAAACGGAGTAAAATTGGAGTTTTCAGAAAAAAAAAACGCCTTCATCCGGTAATCAATATAGCAGCGGTAGTCTCGTAAAAGATTGGGCTGCATGCATATTGGTTATTTAGGAATGAAAACAAGAAAAATTGCCCATAGCTGTACGGCAGTTTCGTCGTTTTGGGATTCTCCCGTCGGTGACGATTATTCGAAAACTATTCGAAAATTTTGGGTATTCCGAATATGTACTATTTGATTCGAGTACCGAATCGAATAGAATGCTATTCGTTTCGTTATTCGACGTTTTCGAATATTCGCACACCCCTAGAACGCTGTTGTAGTCCATCCTCAATAGCTTCGTGAAGAAAAAAAAAAAGTTTTTATTTGAAACACGCGGGGCAACGCATGTCGCTGTAGATTTTGAGGACGCATTTATCGGAACAAATCCTGCATGTACGGCTACGGCAGAAGCGCCGCGCATTGAGCGCGAAGAGCCGCTTTCTGATATCGACGGAATCGGCGGCAAAATGCAGCGTCACGGTTCGCGATATCCCGCGAGCGCGGCATCGTCAAGGAAGCTTTCAACGATAGACAATAAGAACGGAAGGAGCGTTTGCGACTGCGCGCGAAGCCGAGTTTCGTTTCTTAAGATCCGGTACTTGCCCATGCTGGCAGCTTTTTTCAGTTGTGCGTTGGCTTGTGACGGGTTTTGTTCGCGAATACGTGGCTGTACGGGTTCGGCACACGCGGTTATGCTCGCCGTTTGTGTTAGGCTAAGCGTGTATTTCAGCTGCTATTCAATCCTTTCGGACCAGTGGACGGAGTCTCACGGCTTGAATATGACTTCGAGGCAGCGCATCAACGTGAGCGATGAGGTGAGTATAAATGCATTTAGTCCTCGCGGCAACGGCGTATCGCGGTCAGGGGAGCGCCTGGCGCCATGTTACGGGCACCGTTTTGATGCTTTCTCAATAACGGGCGAATTTAGCGCACTGGCGACTACACAAATGACTCTTGCTGAAATTACTGAATATCTCAGTACTGTTTTGGATTTGTTGAGGCGTCGCCAATCCGGGTTATATTGTCGGCGGCGCCCGTGTATGTGCAAACGAATTATTGGCGGAAGTGGGGCGCAGCAAGCAGCCGCAGCGGTCGGATTCACGCTCGTATCGTTTCCGTGATAGCGCATTTCTGCCCCTGAACTTTTCGGGTGCGCCAATGAAAATAGAAGTAACAAGGACGCGTTATTCGCCGCCGACGAACAATTTCTACGCGCTTACTTGCCAAGCATGCGCGGAAAATGGCACTCACAGTCCGGATACGCCCACCACTGCGCATGGCAGGCGATGCGTCCGCGCTACGCAAAGCCGTCGCTGATGCCGCCATGGCAAGCTAGCTTTCGAAAGAGATTCCGGTGATACCGGTGTGGAGCGCAGTCTTCGTGCACAGCGCTAAAAACGCCACTAGGAAGACAGTCTTTGAGCTGGAACTGAGTACCCATCATTAAACCAAGTTTGCTGAAAGAACAAATGTAGGGACAAGCGCCGTTCGGAAAGCTGACTTGCGCTCGAGTGCCCAACGGACATGCCCAACTGCTTGTCCGTACTGCTCTATTCTAGCGATGCAAGAAGTTGCATACCATCTTATATGGACATGCCAAGGTTTGCAGTCCGAACGCTCCCGTCACCTCCTGCAAGCCGGTCTTCGCTACACTGACGCGACCAGTTATGACCACTGGATACATAAGATTCCAGAAGACACTGCTTCACTTCACACACAGCTCCGGCACAATGGCTTACATTTAACACACATATACACAAAAAATGTCTTCGGGGCAAGTCGGTACCCCCCCCCCCCCAAATAAAAAAAAAAATCTTGACCACGGCCAGGCAGCCCGCGCGAGTGGCGTGACTGAAATAATGAGATCCTGTCGCGATTCATTCTTTTTGGACCCCAGAAGACCTGCAACATGTTCTGTGTGGCTGCTGGCGATACGCATCAAAGAGAGTCTCTGAAGGCGGCATCACACCTTCAATGAGAATCGAGCTTACAACTGCAGCGAACTCTCGATCCATGGCAAAGCACCAACTGTACGTTACGCTCCACGAAATTGCTGAACACTTTCTTGCGGGCCAAGGGCTTTAACGAAACTTTGTAAACAGTGTTATATATATGCGTGTATGGATGTATGTGCTGTTACGTGTTTCAGGGTATATATCATCATCACCTAGCATCTGCAGTAGCATGTCAGGCGAATAGCCAGGCCAACGTCTAAAGTATTTCATTGAAGCATTTTTCTCTCTGTTTCGGACGAAGGGGACGATTGTCGCACTGTTCGCAGAGAGAATAATCGGGCCGCTCAACCAATAGCAGTTCAACATACTGCGATAATCAATGTGGCATCACCTGCACAACTGGGTAGAGTACATGCGCCTCTTTCGAACGCTGCAAGAGCCAATAAACTCCGCAAAATTCTTTTATATTTCAATTTGGGCACGGACACTAAAATGCAGCACTTTGCTGTGTGCATCCGTTCTGGAGACAATTTGGTTCCTATGCAACCTATTCAGGTGTGTGGAAATGGATTGCCAATGTATGCGTAC
The DNA here is from genome assembly GCF_013339695.2 of Rhipicephalus sanguineus. Taxonomy (NCBI): domain Eukaryota; kingdom Metazoa; phylum Arthropoda; class Arachnida; order Ixodida; family Ixodidae; genus Rhipicephalus; species Rhipicephalus sanguineus. The sequence goes on from NC_051185.1 coordinate 78,938,630, forward strand.
AAGACCATGGCTGGCGGGATTCATCGCTCTAATAGACTCAGAAGTGAACACCTCATGGCTAACCTAACTTTTTAATCGTGGAAGATAGCGCCCGGCCTATGGACAAGACAGGCGCAGCTTTTGTTACATTCGTGGGCTCCTAGCTGCCGCGCAGAATTTATCTTTACGGTCTGCTCTTTCCAGTGCCATCTTATCAATCAGTCAGGTATCTGTGAACAGAGACGTAATTTCAGATGGGCGTCGGTGCGGCGGCGGCAGCTCTTTCGCGCATGGTGCGTCTGATAACTGCCCAGAAGAGACGAAGAAAAGATTCACCTTCATCTTTTGAAAAAATTAAGATTAATCCTCTTTACCGCAAATGCCGGAATTGTGGATGTGCAATGTGTAATTATTGGAAATATTCAGTTCAAATTTTAAGTTTGTAAAACTACATTTATTAGTGCATATATAAATATATATATATTCGTGGTGTCAGTATAAAAACATGGCTCTCTGAAATAAAATTCAGCTGTTAGCGCTCGCCCTGTTGCCTTTCACGTCCCGTGTTTCGAGCGCTACGACGTCATTTAGGGCATAATGAGACTGCTGCCTCAGGTTTTGTAAGCACGGATGAGCTATTCTAGTGCGCAGCTTTCAATGAGTAAAATCATGTTGAAGGAAGCATAATGGGGCATCGGCGCCGTACTACATGGGTAATTAGTGAATATACAAACACAAATGTCGTAAACATCAGAATATTACGCAACCATGGCAAAGCAAGGAAGATGCAGATAATGCTTTGGAATCGTTGGGATACCCATAGCTATACAAACAGACGCTAACCCATATATGCTCAAACTCGTGAAAAATGACAAAACAAATATTTTTTTTTTCACAAAAAGTGTGCTTGTATACCTCAAAAGAAGGCACAAGTTATTTATTTACTGCCAGGTAAGCGCAACACGTTTTTTCAAGCCGTCCTACACATATAGGACACTGAGCATTAGGGGTGCTATGTGCGGGTGTGGTAAGCTTTGAAATATTTCACGTGCACACCGACATTGCACTTCTTTCTCTCCCTGACGTCTTTGATACAAAGCACGCGTTTGCCCGGAGAAAGCGGTCGGCACGTGGCAGCATGAAAAGCAAGCAATGTCTAGGCTTGCACACGTTGAGAGTGAAGGCTCGTTCACACCGGCGACTAGCAACGGTCGCGCGACTAAGTTAGTCGCAAAGCGACTGGTCGCAAACGGTCGCAAATGGCCGTTTTGGTCGCAAAGCGACTGCTTTGGCTCAGTCGCTCGCTGCTCGATTTTTCAGTCGCACGACTGCAGTCGCAAACCTCTGAACCAATCAGATGCGCAGGAACAGGACGTCAGCCTATTTTACGGGGCAACGGCAATGCAAGCTGTATACGAGCAGACGGGAATTCTATATGGCGACGGTTATAAGTCGCACGCAGGTGTGAACATCGGTCGCTTTGAGTAGCTTTTTGACTTCCAGTCGCAAACGGTCGCGCGACCATTGCTAGTCGCCGGTGTGAATGAGCCTTGAGGCCTGTTTGATGTGCTGTAGGTGGCGCTAGTCATCAGCTAAAGAAATAGCGATGTTATAGTGCATCAAAGAAGCGTCCTAAATGTAGGACACTGGGAATATATGGCTTAATATCCCAAGAGAAGAAGCACATTATGTTCAAGGATGCTTTGACACTTCTTCTTGTGGCTTCCTTGAATGTTCAAGATGTAACAATGCAAAAAAAAAGTCACAGTTTCGCCGCAAGGGCGAAGCAATGAATGCGATAGCAAGGAACTAATGCTATACGAAGTGAGGCTCGCCAATGGATACTCTCAGTTTGAACAGCGCTTCTGTTGCAAAGGCGGTCGAAGCAGCGAAGGAAACTAGCGTGCTTCAAGTGCCGAGCTGTGACACTTGATAGTTCGCGCTCATCTTCTGTTTGTTCGTTTAGCGGCATCCCTGAGCTCGAGTGACATTCGTACGCGCCGTAACATGAGCGCGGACATCAAGGTGAGAGCGTGAAACATTCCTCTACCCCTCGCCACGAGAAAACCGCGCGAGCAGACAGCGGAAGGGCAAGCTTCTCCCATGCGCAAATATAAGAAGAAGCGAGCGAGCTCGCCGACGACTTTTAAATGCGCCCGTCGGGCTGCTAGCGCCACCTCGCTGGTAATGAAGAAACGCCTATTATCGCCTGCTGTCTCTGAGTCCGCCCAGCGCTAAGTGGTGTGTATATAACGCTCGCCGTTAGCTACGTGGAGGATCTGCGTTTCGTGGCGTAGTGGATAGCGCCGCTCGCTGCGGAACAAGAGGTTCCTGGTTCGATTCCGCGCTTCGGAAGCATTTTTCTGAATTATTTTTCTTTGGGGCCTTTATATATATATACATACTTATACATATACGGTGCATGACGGCGGCGACGGCGACGGCAAAATCCAGCCGAGAGTGTCCATATAATTGCTATCGCAATAAAATGAAACATACAAATGACTTGAATGTCCTTCCCCGGAAATTGCACGAAAAAGCGTAACAGAAAACTGTTTTTTGAAACAGTGAATGTATGTGGATCCTGTGGAACACTTGCACAGTGGAAAGAGGTCACATTTTCTTACCATAAAATGACTTATTTCATCTAAAAAGACAGGGCGCGCAAACACTGACACAAGAAACAAGTCAGGACACCACCTTTCTTTAACGTTTCAGAAAAACCGCTGTTAAATTTTTCGTCGAAGCACTCGAAGGCTGTAAAAGATGGCATCGCCATGTCTTGCCTCAAGTCAGCCCTCACCAAGTCGTGTGAGCACAAAATGAGTGATAGCTTTAACGCACAGGTTACGCGTCTTTTAGATGTAGGGTACCCTCGTGACGCGGGGGCCACTGTCGCTGAACGTTAAAGAAGTCCATTATGTTAAGTCCGAGCATGGTTGCAGAAAGCGATAGGAAGAAACGTGTCGTAGCTATATCGTACAGCATGTAGCGCATGTTGCTTCCTTATGTCCCCGTAATTTTCGCGCTACATGCTGTACGATGAATTCTTACAAACTCGCCCAGCAAAAGGGAGAGTTGGGCTAGTTGGTTTGCGTTCATAATGAAACAGCGCAAAAGACGAGCACACAGAAAGACTAGACAACACAAGCGCTGAACTGACAACTGAATGCTTTATTCAAGCGAAACATAGAAAGGGCAGTATGGAGTGTCTGGTTTTCTTCAAAAGCACCTCAGCTCTCTTTCTCTTAATGACCCTTTTCTCATTAATGGTTCCATTGATGTAGTGAAATATTTATATGCCGAAAAACCCAAGAAGTGCATGGCCTTTAGCATTGATGTCGTTGATTTATTTTATTCCATTCCGCATGCGCAGTTGTTGACATGTGTGAAGGCTTGCATCAAAGATCAGAACGATGAGGGCACATTTATCAACAGCTGTGGTATCAGCACTGAAAGCTTTCTTGAGCTGCTTAGGTTTTATTTGTCCTCAACTTTGGTTGGATGGAACGATAAAGTGTATGTACAGCGATCGGGTATCTGCATAGGGTCCCGGGTAGCTCCGGTGCTATGCGATATTTTTCTGAGCAGCATTGACAATGTTTTGACAAAAGATCTGGAAGGAATGGTAATGAAGATTTTTCGCTATGTGGATGATTATTTGATTGTGTTAAAAAAGGATAATTTCACACACCACATGATCAGTATTGTGAAATGCTTCAAAGAAAGAGGACAAGGCCTGACTTTTACGTGTGAAGGTCCTGTGGAAGGGGTTATTCAGTTTCTGGATCTTTCTCTGACGTTTATTGAGGACCATGTTTGCTGGGAGTTTTCCCCCAGGTCCAGGAAGCCCTTGCTCTGCTATTCCTCCAGTCATTCGAAAATTGTAAAATCTGGCATCGCTGTTAACACCATTTTTTCTGCCTTAACAAAGTCCTGTGTTCACAAAATGTCCTCCAGCCTTTTATCTCAAGTTCAACGTCTGGAACATGCAGCCTTCCCCCGTGATGCCATTGTTTCCGCATCCTTAAAAGTTTTGAACAAAGTCAAAAATGTTCAAGCAGAACCTCGCAATGCAAAATCGGGAAAGGGCAAGAGGCTAGCGGTGATTCCGTATATTCATGGTATTTCTCACCGTATAAGAAAGATTGCCGACAAGTTCAATGTTGATGTACACTTTTCCTCCAAAAATAAGCTCAACAGCTTGTGTGCCAGAATCGATAAGTTGTCCACGAGTGTGAATATGTCGTCCAGGGGAACGTGCACCGTCAAGCACCGCATGCCGTTTGTCCCTTGCAAAAACAATGTTGTTTATTCTATTCCGTTTTCATGCGGTAAGGTTTATGTGGGGCAAACGGGGCGCTGCCTCAACATTCGCCTGCGTGAGCACCATAGCTCTTTAAAGGGCGCGCCATTCTCCCATTTGTCTGCCCACTGTGCCGCCTGTGGTTGCACCCCAGAATTCTGCCGCACGACCACCATATTTAGACACACGGATTCTCGCATAAGAGAGATAGCTGAAGCCTTCGCTATCTGCAAAAACGGTGACACGTGTGTCAGCGCAGCGTCGATTTCTTTACTTGATTGCGAGTTAACGTACTTGGAGAAGACATAATGATGGTACTAGAGTAATCCTTTGTCATGTGCATAGGTTGCGTGCGCATTTTTTGTTCTTTCTTCTTCTCCCTTTCTATGTTTCGCTTGAATAAAGCATTCAGTTGTCAGTTCAGCGCTTGTGTTGTCTAGTCTTTCTGTGTGCTCGTCTTTTGCGCTGTTTCATTATGAAACTCGCCCAGATTTCCGTTCTCGTAAGCTATATCGTACATTCATTGCGTATCTCACAGGCTAAAGAAAGTAGGAAGTAGACACGGCGTTAATGTTGTTTTCACGGCTGCCATTAAGCTAGGTAAGATTTGTGCCGCTGTGCAGAGGAAGAATGAGCGAGTAAGACAAGAAGCGGACCGATATTTGTCTCGTAAAACGCACCAACAAATTCACGGATTGCCGTACAAGTGTGGTGTATAAGGTCCCTTTCAGCTGCGGCCGCTTCTACGTAGGACGGACGGGCCGATGCATTAAACAGAGATTGTTGGAACATAAGAAATCGCTAACCGGAGGCTCACCTTCTAATCTATCTTTACATTGTCGAGATTGTACGCGCACGTCAAAATTAGATGAATGCGCAGTGTTGTACCGACATATAAATGAAGAAGCGCGCCTGATGATTGAAGCATGGCATACCCAGAATGGTGGTAGCGCATGCGTGAGCCAACCGTAGATTAACTTGCACAAAGGTGAAATCAAACGCCTTAACAGTTATCTCCCACGTAGACCCCCACACGTGCCGGATTGATAGGTTCGTCTACTGCATGGGCATGCGCAGATAAGTTATCGCGACTTCCTTCTTTTCCGCCGTTGTGCGTCTCTTCAGTTAGTCGGCGTTTGTGGTGTCCTGACTTCTTTCTTGTGTCCGTGTTTGCACGCCCTGTCTTTTTAGAATGAATGCTTACCAACTAGCTCAGATTTCTGTTGTTCTAAGACTTATTTAAATGACGTGAAAACAGCAATACATTGCGTACACAGCAAAAAAAAAAAGTCGGCATGCCTTCTATGGCATTGTCACTATGGAAAAAACCTCGCTGGGAAAAGCGCAGACGACAAAAGAAATACCAACGCTCATTTGTACTCTTGATTGGTTGGGCAAGCAAGAAGCTGTGAGGCCACAGCTGCCATGATGAGTAATATAACACCCTTCAGTGCAACAGGCAAAACAAGCTTCCGGCAACTATGTGTGCTTCCCCGCGGCTGTTTCGAAAAACTTCGGGGTTCCCCGCATTGGCGTCGCCATAAGCCTAACGACACGGAGAAATTTGAATGAGGAATACGGAAGAGTGCTAAGTTATTCTGGCCTGTTAGACGGGAAAAAGCGACATGAGCACAGTCCCTGTGGTCAAGCGCTCCCACCGTCGGCGAGTTTCCTCCCGCTAGTAGGCCTAACGCAAAAAAAAAAAAAAAATCATGGGACAGGACGGCCAAAGCGTCTTTCTGAGCCTATCATTCGTTTACCGTCCGCCCTGACCAGCATCAGCTGAAGCACATTGTTAAACAAGCCAGGGCTGTATTGAAGGGCATTATTCCTCTTCTAGGCATGCAAATTTGCCCCGCCAAGGTGGTCTAGGGGTCATTGCGCTCGACTGCTCATCCGAAGGTCGCGGGATCGAATCCAGGCCGCAGCGGCTGCATTTTCGATGGAGGCGACAATGTTTGAGGCCCGTGTACTTAGATTTAGGTGCACGTTAAAGAACCCCAGGTGGTCGAAATTTCCGGAGCTCTCCACTACAGCGTCCCTCATAATCATATCGTGGTTGTGGGACGTTAAACTCCGGACATTATTACTAGGCATGCAAATTGGTCCTGTTGGACACGTCCAGGGGAGCACTGTACTACACCTGTTCACAGCCTAACATTTCATAGAGACCGTGATGGCGAGTCTTTGTCCAGAACGCGAAGTTTTATCGCCTGATTCCACTGTTTATTCAGTGGAATGACCCGATAATCCGGTGTAAGCACGCAGAACGTGTTATGAGACTACCAGTGACACCAATGCAAAATAGCAATTTTACTACAGTAGTCTGGCACAGACAGAGAAACTTTGATCGGCTACACAGCCTACTGCGCCCCTTTTACAGAACACAGGCGCCCCGGGGCCGTGACCAAAGCATGCGCCTGCTGTCGATCTCATGTGTTGGCTCGCCTGTCGAGTTGAGCCGACACCTAAGTCGAGGGGTCGAGCTCAGATGTCGACCTCAAGTTGAGCTCGGCACCTGAGCGTGGTGCTCGCAGACGCAAAAGGTAGTAGTAAGGGCATGTCTTTCGTTAGACACAAATATTCAAGCTCTGTTGTTTGGGCTTACACGAGGACTGTCTGCTTTACTAAACAGAGTGGATCTGTTATGGATGGAACACTGCAAGGCTTCTAAAGAGCTACCTTCAAGATTGTGTTATTGCACGCTGTCACATTGACGCGAGGCACATGTCTGGGGGGTATGACACGAATTAAGCACGTGGTCAGCACTAATGGAAACAAATGACGAGAGCTAGACTCATTACAATAAACGAATTCACTTCAATTCGTTTGGTTAGCATTGAGACAAAAGAAACACTTGCCAACACCCATGCTTTGTGGGCCATTTCAGTAAAATGAGATATGTGCGGAGGATCAGATTGGTGGTGATCACTATTCGTTAGTTGTGTTGCATGTCTGAGGGCGTAAAGCACAACTGCAGTAGCTATCGAGGACAGATGTCAGATGCGACATGTATTGGGAGATGCTTGTACGACATTCCCAAAGAATTGTACGAGCGTGTGAGATTCACTCGACCAAGTACTATAGCTAATCTTTTTGTCATTTGGTCTTTCCCAACCAGCGTACTGCTGTCGCAGGCTTCGCAAGCTCTTAATGCTTGTGGTCACTTTGGTCGACCAGATTGTCGCAAGCCCATTATTGTTCGCATGACTAAATAGGTGGCTAAATAGGTACGGACTGTATAAGGTATGCCATGTATTCAGAAAAATGATGGGACGCAAACAGCGAAATACACCAGCAGTAATTATATGGCACTGAAATTGAAGGCTTTTCCACCGGTGACTTGGCACTATAAGCGGGACAAGTATTTTCTCCCAGCCCACAGAAATACCAGGCCTACCTATAGACCCGCCATTTCATGGTTGCGAGTATGATGTCCTTTTCATTACAAACAAGCTGGAGAAGTCATTGTATGAATTTCGTGGAGAATTTCGTAGAGAGGTCATTGCATGAATTGCGTATGCTACTCGACGTTTTGTAACCTCTCAAGCGCACTAACTCGCGCATCTGGAAGCGATCAACAAGAACCAGGAAATGGGGCATCTCCTTACTCCATGAAAGCTCTGGATGGTGATCCCTACACCGAAGCCGAGTAAATCTATTTTAGGCGCACGAAACTCTGATGCCCATATCTATGAAGTCCGTCATCTGCTAGGTAATAGATCGAATGGCTGTGCGAAGACTGAAGTGTTATTTGGAGAAGTACAACCCCTCTCGCAATCAGCCAGGATCCCGTCGGGGACTCGTCGCTCAAGATATTCTTAGCAGAATACTAGCTAACGTACTCGCTGAACCCAGCCTGCTCTAGCAGCAAGTCCTGGACATAGCATCTTTCGACTCTATTCCACATACAACTACAGGGGAAATGCCTTTGGATTTTACACTATGCAACGCAACGGCGATCACATTTCGATAGAAGAGGCAAAGTGCAAGAACACCTGCGTGCTCTCTTATGTGCACGTTAAATGACCCCAGGGGGTCGAAATAATCTTAGGTCCCCCACCACAGTGTGCCTCAAGACGTAAAACTCCAGAAGTTAATCAGGATTGCTCGGGGATATCGCCTTAGACAGGCAACGTAACGCGACGGCAGTTTATCAAGGTGTCGTTACATTGCCGGCCCAGTTCAATGCCTTTGATCGACGTCCTATTAATCTAGCACATTCAATACTACGGCGCAAACATGCCATCTTCTTGGATGAAATTGCGCTCTGGGCCAGCCCTGGGTCATCTGTGGAGGGGAGTAAGAGGCCGCGCCAGAGACAGGGCTTGATCCGATCCACAATGATATCAATCCGTGCGATACGGAAACCTCTCCTAATAAAAGAAACAGTACGTCCCAGGGATGAAAGGTTTTAGGCAATGGGCCTAACCAGGCTGCAGTATATCCTTCTTCATTTGTGTGACTCGGTCATTTCTTTCGAGCAGGCAATACGCATACACGGCATGCAAATATACCAGGCCGGGGGAGCTAAAACAGGGTTTCGCAGAACTTCCCACAGGTGACACCAGGCAGTACACATTATGCGGCGTGTTATTGGACGCTCGTGGGGAATCAAGGACAAAGGCCTCCTTCAGATTGCTTTAGCTCTCACGGTATCAAAAGTTATGCACCCTTTTCGCTATGTGCACACCAGCCGTGCGCAACCTTTGCAGCTGCAACGAATTTACCTCAAGGCAATGCACTTGACTACTCGGCTAGCCCAATATAGACCCATCGCTGACTGACACGAACGCAGCCGGATCGATGCCTTGCGGGATTTGGTGGAGCAGCGATAGCAAGCCCGGCGCGTTCGTCTCACCACGACGACGGCTGGAAGCCAAATCCCACAGACATCGGGCTACTCCACCGAGAACATCGATGCACTCCCATTCCCTGCTCCGCCTTGGGAGCCGATTCCCTTTGTTGGTGGGATGCCTTTAAAGAAGGCTATGAGCACAGCCGAAGCTGAAAAGCGACACGTGAATCTCTTTAGCACACTTGCTATGTACAGGCTGGAACAGCGTTACACTGACATGACCTATTCCGAACACGGTGCAGTTACAGCTTGCTATGACGGAAAGTAGGCTGTCACCCCTGTAGCCTCAGTAGCCCTTCGGCCTATAACACTGCTACCAACGTATAACTTCAAGCTATACACCTTACCATTTGTTGCATAGAGAAGCGAAAAAAGTCAGCCTATTATAAATACCGCGTTCATACGGAACTGCCAGCCACACCGGGGGCGCTGAATATGCCATCGTACAAGCTATCCCAACAACGGTGCATTGTCTACAATATGGTAACACTGTAGTTATCAGATGAATTTCCACACGTGAAGTGACCAGTGGGAACGATATGACAGACCTGGAAGCGCACGCAGCCTCCCTTTCCGCGTCTGTATTCGGGGCTAATCTCATTTTTCCCGCATGGTCGTCCATCGCTCTCCGTCAGCCCAACTCGCCTGTGATGAATTTTGGCGGAGACGCGTGTCACACGTATGACTATGCACGCTCATCAACGTGCGTACAGCCAGCGCCGTCGTGCCATCACGCATTTTGTCAACACCAAAACACTTTGCCCATCGAACGTCAGAAAGTACACTCCGCAGGGCAGCCGCGGTTCTTCTCCGTCATGCTTGATCTGGTACACTGTTCTGACGAGCCAGGCTTCACCTCATAAACGAGCTTGTCCGTCCAGCTTGTTCGGCGAAAGGAACAGCTGAACATCTTTATGATAATTCCCGGTAATGAAAGCCGTGCTTAAGACAATGTTTTGTTCCCTCGGCACTCGATGTTCTCAGAAGATACAAGACTGGTTTGATGCACCTCTAAACCTTGGACTTTCTGACGCACACCAATATTGGCAGGGCTTTTTTCAATACAGCTTACAGCCAGTGCAACCTGGTCTTGAGAGGACGAGAGGGCCGTCGGACCTTAAGACATTGGTCCCCCTTCTAAACCTGCCTAACCCCTTCCTTAAATTTCTACTGGAAGGCCTACTTCGGGCAAAAGCAAGGATCTATTCAAAGTTCTTACCAGCCAGTTACTTGATGTATCAAAGCTTGGTGTTTTAATCTTTATCTACTTGAGTATTCCCATTTTTAGCGTTATATACCCAGGAAATTCCGCCATTTTCCCTCACATAACTCCGTAAGCTTGTCGCCCTTTCTGAATATAAGGAATTTCAACACAACGGCTACTGACGCCTATAGCCTCGCCGCCATTATCCTACGCTTGTGCAAAGCCGTAGTACAAGCCTCTGCTCTTGGATTGCTCTGAATTTGTTGTCCCGTGCTCAGCTGCCTCTGGAATCTTTTTTGCGTCTATCGTCGTTAGCTGTCCATGCTGCTCACAGCCACCCTGATTCATCAAGACCGACAGCGGCAATAGAGGCTCGTTCCACTTAAAATAAGAGAGCTGAGCTAGTTGGTAAGAATTTATGTTAGAGACAGGGCGTGCACACACGGACACGAGAGAGAAGTCAAGACACCACAAACTTGGATGATGACATAAATGAAGCATTCGTGCACTTTCTATGAATGTAGTCAGGGCTTGGATTCGTACGGAGGAAAAGAGAAGTGGGTGCATATATATCGTAAGCAGTTTCGTGTGCATTAGGCGGTACGACGAATGCGTCATTGCTGCGTGTAACTCCAACGCCTCTAATAATTTGCGACACAATTGTCGGAAATGGCCGACTCGGTTCATATTTGACCCTAGTAAAGCGCTGAGAAATTTTCGCATACCGCTTTTGTAAGTGCTCGGGACCCATGTGCGTTACGCGCTCTGATAGACCAGCGGCTAAGGGTATACGCATCTTCCGAGTAGGTGATGCTCGAGGATGTCCGTATAAGTGGTTAGTATAAGAATTGTGCGACATGCTTTCAGATGCTTATACACTCTTGCACACCCACCACGATCAAACAAGACGTGAGGCCGTCCAATGGCGCAAACTAAAGACAGGCAGCTTCCCACACCCCCTCTTATGCAGCACAATTTTTCCGGAACAGATAGCGCCAAGGTGCCAACATTGCTCATCTCCGGCCACACTCATACATATTGCGTGGACTTGCACGCACTACAACACAGACAACACACACACACACACCCCAAAGTTGTGGGAGTCCCTCCTGCGTGCCTCCGAGCCAGCAGACCAGCGCCGGCTCATCCAGCGCGCGGTGAAGGCTGCGGTGTCCCAAGCGATCCCCACCGAACTCCTCTAAGCCAGCGCAACCAATCTTCGCACTTGTCCGCTCTGTTTGGGCGTCATAAAGAGTACAACACCAGCAGCGGCTAAGGGGTAGCCTTGTTAATCTCGGAGGCGCAGCTTCGACGCCCAGCCAGGGTGGCCGCGCATTTCGATGAAAGCGAAATTAAAAAAAAAATCAATGTATTTCGGCTCACAAGCATGTTATGGAACCTCCGATGTTGAAAATTATTTCGGAATACCGCCATTACTGCGTGCCTCTGAATTATCATGGTAGCGTATGAAACACGATAAAATTTTAAAGCGGTACTGACACAAAATTTCGCGGCCGAGATAGCCTGCTGGATCGATTCCCGTGTATGTGCGTGTACCATCTGCAAAATATCGACAGCGAATAAAGCTTGGAAGGTATTTTATATATGAATTTTGAAGTTCGCGAGCGCGATCCAGCATTATAGGCCGCACCTAGTGCATTGACACCCTCGGAGGTGACCCGAGGTGACCCCCCTACTTCCCCTACGTAACCGTTGCAGCCGGTACAAGTTACGATGACGTCGTAGCCGCCATTTGTTTTGACGCGCTTCCCGACGAATCGCTCCTCGCCAGCGGGTCAAACCTGAAGCGATTCGCCACGTCGAAAATTCCTTTGATCCCCGCCGCAAGAAAATCGTCGCCATCAGACGACGATGAGCGCGACGACGACAGACCGCGCGGAAATGCGTCACTGTTATGTGTGCTCACGTGACCGAGCGTTTCACTCGCTAGGTGGTGATAGTTGCACCCGGCGGCTTGCCGTTTTCGGAGCTCTGTCAAACCGAAACTGAGGCTGTGTCGGTAATGAGGAGCTTGTAATTAATTATCTGTCGCGCGCTGCAGCAAACGATGTGCCGTGTTATGACTAACAGGCCCCCAGCAACACATTGCAGCAAAAAAACGCGGGGCGAAAATTTTTGTGTCAGGACTCCTTTAACTGTCTTCTGTGCCATGAAGCCTACACACACCTCAGGCAGAACTGTTTCCCTATGCTTCAGAAGAGATGCATGGAAAACATTTGAGCAGAAACGGCGTAAGGGGACCGGACGAAAAATTAACATGTTTTACATGCCCTGCGAACCGCCTAGGTGTCGGCATGAAAAAATGAAAACGATCGGCCACCCAATCAGGGTGTCGGATGGAAATGTATTTCGTTTCGGTTTTAGTTTCGTTCCACCGCAAAAAGTTGCCTTCAGTTTCTGTTCCGGAACGAAAAAAAGTGTTGCGTAACGGTTCATAACGGCTTTTTTGTATCCAAAAATTTTAAGTTTGGGTAATCATAAAAAAAACACGTTGTATTTGTGAGCAGTGTTGTATGCGTTAGCGAAAAAGAAAGTTGCTAAATACGTTACTCGTTACGCTAAAGAAAAAGGAACGCGTTACCGCCCTGCGTTTTCAATAAAAAAAGTTAACGCGTTACCGTTACCGAAAAAAAAATTAACGAACATTACTTCCGCCGTTACTCCATAGTCATAAATCTTAATCAATGCGTCTTCGCCTCAAGAACCTACAATAGCTACTTTATAAAACTCATATTTATGTCACATTAAAGTTGTCACGCAAAGGAAATTTTACCCGAAATACTGATTACGAGAATAATTTGCACAAATGTGCCGTGTCTCGTAAAGTTGCATGTCTTAATGTGATGGCTACTAACTCTGTGGAACATGAGGAAGCTATTTTTCGGAATTGGTCATTAAAGACAAAGCAATCGATGTCATCATCAACGCTCTTCGATATGAAAACATCACTGAACAAACTTGCAGTAATTATGACGGCGTGCTTCTACTGCCAAAATCAATGCGCAAGTTTTGTAGCAAAAAAAAGGATGCTTAAATGGCATATGTGGGGAAAAGTACTTGCGCACACAAACAAGCTTTTTTTTTGTCATTTGACCGGTATAATTGCCGCAAATATTGCGACAGCGTATGTGGATGTGCTCAGATCACCCTCGCTTGCCCAGGAGTTGAATAACCAGAAACGTAGGCGCAGTTGCAAATAGCGAGAAGCAAAACGAGTTTGGAATACGAAGTTTATAAATAGTGCTAGAGTAGTACAGGAACAGTTTCCTGATGTAACTACATGCCGCTGAATATAGCAACAGCTGCGTTTCAAAGCTTTAATCGGACAGCTTGACTCGCTTATTAGCGAATACGTCCACACCTGTGCTAAACAGGAGCTCGACGAACGCACTATATGGTACTTCTGTATTCACTTTCAAAAAGAGCTGGTGAAGCCGTGGAAAGTTTTCCTTGAGCCCGCTCATGGCGATGCCATGTAGCACCAAATGTACCGGTAGAGTCGCTCATATACAGTTGGCGATTATGTTCAGAAGGCATCTGCGAAGAAGTCATCCTCCGTTGTGCTGGAGCTCACACCGAGTCTCGATGTCCGCAAGCAGAGCAGATCTCTACAGCTGGCTTTTGACGGTTACGAGGACCACATTACGCTTCGCTTCATTCGCAATCAACGACAGCTTGAACCTGGATAACAAGGGAGCCGAAACAACAGCAAATCCATGTGAGAAATTTCGGCAATTTGCTCCCCATTGCCATTTCCACCGCGCTAAAGAGTACCCCATGCAACGCTTGGCGGGCCCACAGCAGTCCGCCACAGCGGCAAAATAACGGGGCAAACTCTGACAAAGGCGCCCCTGCAAGACAAATGCATTTCGTGTAAGACTGCGAGTATAATTGGAATGAAAAGTAACAAGTAACGTGACACCTCACGTTACCGAAGAATGGTAACGAAAGTGAGTTACCCGTTACAGTTCCGAAATAGTAACGAGTACGTTACCTAGATACTGAAAAAAGTAACGTGGTACCGGTAACGCCGTTACTTGTAACGCGTTACCGCCAACACTGTTTGTGAGGTAGTTACTTGTCCTCCTCTTAAGATAGTGGGGCAAGGGTAAAACACGTTCTTCAGAGGAGCGGAAGTAACTTTACCACGAATTCCTACCAACTAGCACAAACCATTGCACTATAGTATTTATTTTCTGAAAAGTCAATTACGATTTTTCTAGTGGGCTCAGTGTTTTGTGTCAGTGGAGTAAGCACGATCGCAGAAGCAGCACGTAATTGAGTGTACTGTCTGATGTGCGAGACCGCTGTTCTGATAAAAAGATCGCTAGGCCTGCGCGGAACCCGCAGCACAGTCACAGCGAAAGCTGGAAGAGCGGACTTTGTAGAGCCCGTTGTAGAGTCTCTTGAGGCAAATGATACAAGTACACATGCAAGGTACTAACTACGCCACAAATCATCGTAATTCTTCTGAAGTAGCGAAATTCCCACTATGCCATTTTTCGTCATACTTTGGATGGTCGTGGTACCCACTGCACATCTGTAAGGCATTATGTGGACTTTGTGCTGCGGCTGATGACGATGAAGAATTATGGCTGAGCCCTTTGTAACGGGATGAATGCATTCAACGTCCGACTCGTTGCGCAATTCGGATTGTGTGACGCCCGGTTATTTTACTCTTCTGCCACGCTATTTTACATACGTTAACACTTTCAAGACTTTATTGAGGTTGTTTACGATACAGTTCATGTAAATTCACAACATTGATTAGACCCATAGCCATAGGCTAGTAGGGGGTCTAACGGAAAAAATTATATAAGCACAATAACTTGCCAAACAAAGCAAAAGATCATGAAAACAAAACTAATTAAGGAAAGGAAACAAAAGTATACAAAAAAGATTTCGTTAGGGTTTAAGATGAGGTAGTGCATAACTCATATGCCCGATAGCACATACTCAAATGTAGGTAATCATTACAACATTGTTTTCACTTTGGTACATCATTATATAATCGAAACGAGTATAGTCGAAGCACCAAAAATATGCGTAAGGTTTTGTGCATGGTTATATTTTATTGTTCTTCATGGAGCAAATATTTTTTAAGTGCATGTGGAAACTCTTTGCATCTTTTATCTGAAGTGGTATTTTATTCCATGCTTTAACCCCTGCGAACTGCAGTAAGCGTTCACCATAGACGTTGTTTGTAGGTGGAAGATTAAAATTGCGCGATGTCGTGCATCTGGCTACGCGGTTGGAGGAAGATAATATTGATACATCGAAAGGTACACTGCATGTAATGATATTACTGACGGTGACTGCTGTTTTATGTTGCTGTATACATATAATCAAAAGGTACAATTCCCAACTTGTGAAACAAAGGAGCGCTGTGTTGATTATAGGCCGCATTATCTATTGTTCTAAGTGCTCGCTTTTGTAATATGCGGATAGGTTCAAGGTAAGATTTATAGGTCCATCCCCATGACTACGCAGTATGACAGGTGACAATGAACAAATGCGAAATAAAGCATTCTGACAATATTACTATTAAAATAATTCCTAGCAGCTAGGAGCATGCTACAGCCGGATACTAGCTTAGTACATACAGAATTTATTCGCTTTTTCCAGTGTAATTGGCTGTCGAATACTACACCTAGATATTTAAATTCTCTTACCTGCTCAGGTTGGCAGTTGTTCATTGTAAGCCGAAAGGAATCATCGTTTACATTTCGGTGGTGGGAGTGAAAAATAGTATACTTAGTTTTCTGTGTATTAAGTGTTAATTTATTCACCGTAAACCATATAAAAATATTATCTAACTCTTCATTAGCTTTACATTCTAGGTCGGCTATGTTGTCGGCGGTAACTACTAAAGCTGTATCGTCAGCGTACATTAGCAACTCAGCCGATTTGAGTATGCATGGCAAGTAGTTTACGCATAGTGAAAATAATAACGGCCCGAGGACCAACCGCTGCGGTACCCCTGTCTTTACGTTTAATAAAGAAGACGCAAGATTTTGCATTTTGACCATTTGATGACGTCCATCAATGTAGCTAGAGAATAAATTAAATACTTTTCCGCGGAATCCTTAGTGTTTTAATTTCATAAGTAGGATATCGTAGTCAACAGTATCAAATGCTTTTTTTAGGTCAATAAAAACAACTGCCACAAGAAGGTTATTGTATAATGCCGTGTTAATCTTCTGTGATAACGATAACACAGCGGTTGATGTGGAATGATGCGATCTAAATCCATGTTGCTCTGGGCAAAATGCACGATATTTTTCAAGGAATATGCGCATTCGTTTTCCTAGAATCTTTTCGAATATGGTATTTATAATGCTTAAAATGGATATAGGCCGATAGCTCGAAGGATCAGAGCGATCGCCATCTTTGTATACCGGCACAACTTTGCGTTTTTTAAACAAGATGGGTACATTGATATGTGACATTGATATGTGATATGTGTTAAATATGTGACATAGGATGGGACCCAGAATATGATTATCTTTTACTAACCGAGCTGGAATGCCATCTAGACCACTGGCTTTATTTGTGTTTATATTGTCAACAGTGTCATAAATTTCATCATAGGTAATGTTGGGAAGAGCAAACGAATTTGATAATGAGAGTGAAAAACATTTAATTTCGCTACGAGGGAACTTTGCTGCTAATGTTGGACCAATTTCAATAAAGAAAAATCACAGCATATCCACGGAGTGAATGATGATGAGTGGGCGAAGCTGCGGAGGTTCATCGGTAAACCGTGAATCTTCCGTGAATTCTGCCCAGTACATCATCACCGACGTGAGATCGGGCGCGTTTATACTAAAGGTTCGATCAGTTATGACGACTTGCAGCTCACTTTAATTTTACATGTACGCTGTGAATTTTCATTGTTTAGAAAACCATTGCTTTAGAAAACACCTTGCGTCTTTCGTTAAGCAGCTGGCGTCTTTTTCGTTTTGCTTTAGAAACATCTGGCGTTCTTTCGTTTTGTTTTTACAAAACATCTGGCGTCTTTCGTTGGTTTATTTCATCAATCAACGGCGTTTTGAACAAAATTTTTATTGTTTAATCACGCACAGGAGAAATATCACCAGGCACTACCTTGGAGGTAAACAATGGCTGCTAATGGGAATGAGAGACAGAAGTCGGCTTTTAGCTAACACTTACACTTCTACAGAGACAGAAGAATTCGGCTTTTAGTTAACGCGCACGCTGCGAATTTTTTATTGTTCAACAACGCACAGGAGAAATCTCCCACCGGCACCACCTTGGAGGTCAAAGGGTAAGACTTGTTACTCACTACTACGAGCACGACGAGGGACGAACGGGTGCCGCCTTAAGGAGCTTCGCCCCTAAAAATTAAATTTATCAAGTGTATGCGCATCAACGGCGTCCGGTAATACACGCTGTGATGGTTCATTACCGACAACATTTTTTTACAATTTTCCATGTTTTTTTAGAATCGCCTTGCACTTGAAGAATAAGACGAGAATAATAGGCCTTCTTTCGCTGCCTCATCAGAAGTACAGTCTTGTTCCTCAACAGTTTAAACTCGCCTAAATATTTATTTTCCTTATGCTGTCTCCACTTGTGGTACCAGAAGTCCTTCTTCTTCAGCAGTGCAACGATCTCTGTTGTCATCCAAGGAGTTAGCGGGGTTTTATATGAGCGTGCAGATACGTTTGAACGGCTATTTTCAATGGCACGGCAAAGGGCTTTTGCTATGTTTTCAAGTTCAATATTGACATCATCGTCATACAAAGTTTCAAATTCAATGGCGAGAATGTTATCTAATAGTAAGTTGTAATCTATTTTGTTGGTAGCGGTGGAAAATAGCGCGTTCTTGTTTGTTGTTTTCATAATGGAAACAAAGGTATAAAGGTGATCTGCTATTGGTTCATCATAAACATCAGCGTTCACTTTCGATGTTACGTTAGTTAAAATGTTTTGGGACGTTAAACCCCAGATATTATTATTGGTTAAAATGTGATCAATCGTTGTTGCTGAAGTGCTAGTCGCTCTTGTAGGGGTGTCTATGAGATAAAAACTGAATGAATTAACCAACTGTGTGTAATGAATGTAACTAGAGTGGTGTCGATATTCACATGCCCAATGATGACGGCTTGATTTTGGTACTTAGTCGATAGATAGAAGAGTTTCTTCCATCCTATGGAGGAAGTGCGTTGCATTAGAATTTGGTGGACGATAAAGTACGCCGATTATGCCAAAACAGTGCAGTCTGATAATGAGGGCTTCTAGATATGGAGAACTGCAGTTCAATGAGGGTCTAACTGTATATGCGCAGCTTTTTTTCACAAAAAGCGCCACTCCGCCACCACACGAACATGAGTCGCGTTGATGCGTTATGGTTTCGTATCCGGGAATTGTAACATTATCTCCTTTTTTTAACCACGTTTCTGTGGGTGGCTATCACGTCGAAACTGTTTACATGTTTAGATAGGAAGGCAAGAAGCGAGTTTAGGTTTTTCCTTATGCTACGGATAGTACATTGTTCATCGAGGAGTCGATCTACTTGAGCTATCGTGACAGCCATGACTCTGAAAACCCTTTCAGCAGGTAAACAAGAGGAGCACCTAAACTATTTTCGCGAGATGATCCTCGCATGTAATGTGAATTACCTTTGAGTTTTCCGACTTCCTTGCCAGAATTTTTCCTTCGGAAACCCAGACAAATCTCCAGTTCTTATCTTTCTTTCTCTGTATGGTCTTACCTAATAGGATCTTATTTTCAAGACACAAATGTTGGTTCACGAACACAGGTTGATTTGCAATGAACCCAAGCACCGGCGCGTTAAGCCTGTTCTTCCTTGCTGACTTCAATATAAGATCACGTTTGGAGCGCGACAGAAACTTAACCACGCCGTTTGGGACATTGTTTGCCTTTGCCGGAACTCTGTGGGCAACATCAAAATCTTGGCCGGTGACCACAACACGTAAGCACTCGGCAATCTTTCCCACAATCTCCACTAGGTTTTCCTTCGCAGCATAGGGAATGCCTTTCAGTTCAATGTTGTTACGTCTTGAGTATTCCTGCAGATCTATCAGTTGTTTCCTTGTGTCACTTCGATCTTTCTTCATTTGTGCGTTTTCTTTCTGACACTCGATGCTTCGAGTTCTTGCCTCATTCAATTCCTTATGCAGTGATTTTATTTCACTTTTCAGCTCGTCAAAGCTATCACTAGTGAAGTTTACTGATGCCCTGATGGATATCAAGTCCGCCTTGATAGCATTGTGCATAGAATCAGTAGTGTTCACATCTGTTTTGATAGCGGAGATAACGTCCAGAAGCCTCGTGGTCATCCCGAGCATTGCCTTTCCTATTTCTTTTACTCTACTTGGTGTTTTTTCACCCAAAGCACTGGCAAAGTCTGTCAGGGCATTTAGGCTTTTTTCCATTTTTTGGGTCGGCTCACACTTCGTTCATAAATAATATCAACAACAAAAATGGCAGTGTCGGGAAACAAATAAGTTCAGCAAAACGGCTGTTTGGCCTAGTTGGAAATGGTTCATCATTTAAGAAGCGCAAAATGACACGGCAAATGTCCTGTGTGTGTCTATGCTTCGTCCCCGTGTCATTTTGCGCTTCTTAAATGATGAAACAAAATAAGTGTTCAGAGCGGATCGGTAGGACTTGTGCTAGATTAAACAAATGAACAGATTCCTACCTGCAATGTCCAGAGTGCACGGTTAGACAGTCCAACCAACGTCAGCTGCCCGATCAGCTCTGAATCCTTGCCCACGATTCTTTGCCCGACATGATGCCTGTATAGAGTATTTTTGCGAAGGAGTTACAAGCACCAGCGTGGCACTGTGGTGGAAGACCCGACTGCCACGCAGAGGGCGCGGGTTAAAATCCCATCCGATCCTAGAAATTTGTTTCTCATTTCATGTTTTCTTATTCACGCGACAGCGGTGACGGACACCGGCGGCGGCGGAGAACTATGGCGCCAAAATCAGCTGTTTTAACAAACAACTTTTGCTGTAACAAACTTCAGCGCCGACAATGCCCTCTCCACTTCGGCCTGAGCGACATGGCGCACAAAAGTCCGCTTGCGGTAATATAAACATCTCTGGTTGCCATTGTTCTCGTTTTTCGCACAATTTCAACATATCTTTGCTTTGGAATTCCTGCCTGAGGTACGCGCTAATACTGTACCCTGAGATACGCTCACACTGCATGAGCTCATTTGCTCCGGATTGGGAAGTTTTCTCGTGAACCGAAAACCGAATGAATTGCGGTTTCACTCAGGAACGAAATACGATAGTTTCGGTTACGTTTTCGTTCCGGTCAAAAATATCGTTTTTTTTCGTTTTTCGTTTTCGGTTTTTGTTCCGTTCCGACACACTGCACCCAATCAATCACAGGACAATCTGGGGAGCGGCCCGGACTCTGACATTGGCGATATATTTACCACTTAAACCCTTAGTCCTATCCTAAATAAGCTCCTGAGACTTATTATACTGTACACGCTCTATTGAAAAACAGGTGGGCAATGCGCCCGCAAATAGGGTTGGATGTGCAATTATTTCCAAATATGCAGCCACTCTTTCAAAGACGCCGCGCAACGGCAGAAGACTCGCGAGCGCGAAGTGCGACCCCCAGCGCACTTTTCCCTCAACGGAAATGGCCTCAAAGATGGAGCTACGCGGAGTGCAGTCTCTGAGGCTAGACGGGAGTGCGCCAGCCTCCCGTCTAGGCAGTGAGATAGTTTAGATCCTGAGATACTTCAAGGTTAAAGTACGAATCCTGCGTGTGTGCAACCGTTATCCTACAAAGCTTTGCGCCCTCCTCTCCCTGCGATGGAACGTTCTCGCGAATGTTGTCAAGGAGCAAGACTTGATGCTCCTTTGGCAGCGCATCTGTAACGACCCATAAAAATGGTCACCTTTCAGAGTTTCATGTCTTGCCCGGAACTGGTGATGAAAATGCAGGGTAGACTGTTCGTCATGATTGCAGCGGCACGGTTCTTGAAATGAATCAAGTGGAAAGTGGTGCCATCGCTTTGCGTCGTAGGACATGACTTCGAAAGAAGGCGGCGAACACGGATAGCCATCCAGCATGCCGTAAAACTGAATAGACAGGGAGATAAAGTTTAGATCCTGAGATACTTCAAGGTTAAAGTACGAATCCTGCGTGTGAGCAACCGTTATCCTACAAAGCTTTGCGCCCTCCTCTCCCTGCGATGGAACGTTCTCGCGAATGTTGTCAAGGAGCAAGACTTAATGCTCCTTTGGCAGCGCATCTGTAACGACCCAGAAAAATGGTCACCTTTCAGAGTTTCATGTCTTGCCCGGAACTGGTGGTGAAAATGCAGGGTAGACTCTTCGTCATGATTGCAGCGGCACGGTTCTTGAAATGAATGAAGTGGAAAGTGGTGCCATGGCTTCGCGTCGTAGGACATGACTTGGAAAGAAGGCGCCGAACACGGATAGCCATCCAACATGCCGTAAAACTGAACTGGCAGGGAGATAAAATTTAGATCCTGAGATACTTCAAGGTTAAAGTACGAATCCTGCGTGTGTGCAACCGTTATTCTACAAAGCTTTGCGCCCTCCTCTCCCTGCGATGGAACGTTCTCGCGAATGTTGTCAAGGAGTAAGATGTAATGCTCCTTTGGCAGCGCATCTGTAACGACCCAGAAAAATGGTCACCTTTCAGAGTTTCATGTCTTGCCCGGAACTGGTGATGAAAATGCAGGGTAGACTCTTCGTCATGATTGCAGCGGCACGGTTCTTGAAATGAATCAAGTGGAAAGTGGTGACATCGCTTCGCGTCGTAGGACATGAGTTGGAAAGAAGGCGCCGAACACGGATAGCCGTCCAGCATGCCGTAAAACTGAATAGGCAGTGAGATAGTTTAGATCCTGAGATACCTCAAGGTTAAAGTACGAATCCTGCGTGTGTGCAACCGTTACCCTACAAAGCTTTGCGCCCTCCTCTCCCTGCGATGGAACGTTCTCGCGAATGCTGTCAAGGAGCAAGACGCAATGCCCCTTTGGCAGCGCATCCCTCCATGCACATTTTGTCTCCAACGGATCGCATATTAAGGCTAAGTGACAATCAACACTCGTAAGTCCACAAGATGTGCCGGCAAATCCTGTCAGGAAAGTTCCAATACGTCGTTTCGAGCACCTGGTGGCATGTTCGCAAGAGAACTCTGGCAAACTTTACAGTCATGGTGTGCGGAATACCATCGAATCATATGGCTAGGTTGGGAAGCTAGCCCCTGCTTTGTCTTTTGTTTATGGAAATGCAATCATACCAAAATGAGAAAAAGATATCACTTCGACATCCTTAACTTGCTCCGAATATTTGCAAACAGATCACTACATTGAAGACATATCACTTGAGTTTCAGAAGGCTAGGCGTGCTCAAAATAGCACAACTTGCTCACCATTTGACCGTTTTTTTTTCTCCAGAAGCCTCATCAGTTTGTGTTGCAGTGTGATGCTTGCCAGAGTAGTCGTGGTAAGAGTCGTAGAAACCACTTTTGTGGAGCTGTTCATGATGAAATGAGAATATCATTACTGTCTCTGCCACAAACGTTATACCATCTGCAATGCTGTGTGACACTGCACTCAGCATACCTACGCATCATTTTGCAATGGGGAATATGTCACATCAGTCTGTAATGCTGGCAACGGTCCAATCTCCGCATTTGCTGCAATCTTGGGCACGAATGCCCCTTCAGAACTGTGTAGCTGATAAAAAAAGGGATGTTTCATCAGTTCGTTAATGTTGAGGTGAGCAGCGTTTCTCTTAAAGGCGCTCACGGATTGCCTTCTAAATGTCAACAATCAAGAAGTAAGCGACAATATGCAGTTCAGTGTCATTCAAGCAGACAAATTAAACTTTCAGGGCTACCTGCAGAAACGGCCCCCAAAGCAAGGAAGGTGAGTTTCAGCGACAACCAGTCATATCTGACTGTCTTTAGCGATGCACACCAAGTCTAAAAGGGAACGACGGAGGCGCATCTCCCTTTAGTAATTACAGCGCAATGGCTCGACGTTGAGGTATACTCACAGTTATGGTGTCTTGCGGATCCTGATGACCATGGTCAGCTCCAAGTTCAGGCGCTACAGTCCAAGACTAAAAGGGAACGACGGAGGCGCATTTCCTTTTAGCAATTACAGCGCGATCGCTCGGAATTGAGGTATAGTCACAGTTATGGTGTCGTGTGTCGGTGCGGGCGGGGGCGTTTGCTGGGAGGCGTCCTGAGGCATGGTAGGCGGCAGGGTTCGAGATCGAAGAGCCAGGGGCATCGAATGAGGGCCGAAGTTGTTGTGAAGGCCCAGCACTCTCCACCAAATTGTAAAGAGGTTTATTATCGGCGCAACAACAAGGTGGGGCCGACTCTCAGCGCTAGCTGCGTTCTCTTCGAAAAGAGCCGAAGGGGGCGACCCACTAGAAGGTGCTCGAGAGGACGACCCATTACCAAGTTAGAACGCTTCGCTACACATAGTTTATTTTCTTCTAAGCGGAAAACAAAAACCGGCCATGTTATTACGCTTCTCCAATATTTCTATAACTGCTAATTTCGCTGCTTAGCTTTGCGAACGACAGCAAGGTTTTCGCAAAGACAGTGCACCTGGTAGACGAAGTTATTAAAAAAAATAAACACGAATCACCTCTGACGCCGATAATAGGCTCGAGCCCAGGCGCGTTTCGTGCATCACTGGCAGAAGAAACTCTCTAACCATCTTCACTTTATCGCCGCCGAAATCCAATCAAGTGTCACGATTCTCGAAAGAAAAAAAAGCGCGCTGGCATGTAAACATCAGCACCGTTTTTATGTACGAGCACCTCCCTGTAAACAGTACTAATTTCGTTCACACAGGTAGCCAATAAACGATCGAGTAATAAGCGGTCGCATAAAAGTCGAGAATCAAGATAGACAACAGTATGTGAACAAAAAACAGATGCGGTCCTTTCCACGAAATCGAGACTGCGTGCTCACGCACTACCGCAAGCCGAAGTCGGTGTGACAGCATACACAACCGCGAGCGAAAAAAAAAAAAACAAACTTAAAAATTACAACCGAAGACAAAAATTCATTGTATCCAGAAAGGTTGCCAGCACTTGCATGTAAACATCAGCACCGTAGTCATCAGCACTACTAGAACGAGTCAAAATATTTGCGCGTATTTCCAGCAGAAAGAGTGCCGCAGATATACGACATCGACCACTTGCGACACGTTCGCACCGTCGTATATAAACATCTTTCACCCCGAACGGATCAAAACTTTTCAGGATGTCTCGAGACTCATTTTGTACATAGACTGCATACCTTGATACAAAATTCAGCGCACCAGCACGAAAAAAAACCGACTGCAACCGCACGAATACCTTGCATACAGACGCGGAGCTTCGCACATGCCAGTGGGATGCCAGACCAGAGACGGTGCCGCCCGATAGGCAATATGGCGGTGCCCACGAAAAAAAAAGTATCAGGCCAACGCTAAACTCTGCTACCTAGAGGTAGCATATAATATAATATAATATAATATAATATAATATAATATATAATATAATATAATATAATATAATATAATATAATATAATATATTATAATATAATATAATATATTATAATATATTATATTATAATGTAATATAATATAATATAATATACGACATCTCTTGGCGAGGGGAACACGGTGGATTCCACGCATCGGTGACATCTCGTAGCCAGCGCAGGTTGTGAGAACGAAGTGCTCTCGCAGGCTCCCCCACCCACAGCCGTGGTTGTCCCACAGAGCATTTACAGAAATTCTCCATCCAATAGCGCTTACTTATTTTCGTGACGTCTTCACGAATGCACTTCTAGAATGTTCCAGATAGTTTTAGGTCGGAACTTGAACGTCCTGGTCAATCTCGCCAGGGTTTAACATCTCAGCTCAGCCAAATGTAATGTTTTAGGTAGAAACGGCGGATCTTTTAAACAAATTTGAGTAGTATTTAAATTAGTCGATATAAAGATACTTGCTGATCGTGAGTAAACTAGCAGGCACGAATGCTCTTCAAAGGTGAAGGACAGGTGCGGTTCTGTAGGAGGAGCTTATTTTTTTTTTGGTTGTAACCAATCATAGAGCTTCCATATCCGATCCCTGTTAGTGCTTTGAGGAAGCGCAAGGGTAGCAGTGTATGGCCGTCTCTATAGAACATCCAGCTATTCGATCTCCCTCGCGATAGTAATGCGCAAGTGCAGAATACGATACGTCACCCCAATGACAACAATAGGACAGACTAGACCAACTGTCAAGCCCAACATTAGGCCTGTGCGTTACCCAGCAGATAGTTTTTCTGCAACGTTGATGACCGTGGATCTGAGTCGCCGTAGCGCATACGATTGGAATGAACAGGACAAGCGGGAAAGTGAACTCCAGCAAAGGCTTTTGCCGCTGCAACTTTAGCCTTTTGTTATGCCGTTCTCACGACATGTCAACAAATCAAGAAGGCCACACGTGTTTTTTGAAGGTATCAACTTTGTCGAGAAATATTAAGCCCACAGAATAGTAGCGGTGAGAACACTGAATTTATCAGCCTCCTTACGGGCAGTAGATCACTTTGCAATCAACAATGAACATTTACAGTATACGTGCAATTTTATGCTAGGCTTGTAGGTAGGCATTAAAAAGACATAGCGGTTCTTCAGACATCTCTGTGTATTCAGTCCTTAATGAGATAATTTGAATTATCGGCTGGCACGTTGTCGGATGGGTCGCAGGTGTTTACACAACTCGTGAAAGCCTTAGCTTCTCAAGGCATACCTGCCAACCAGGTGGCCACGAAAATCGGTAGATTAGTCTAGACGGTATAGAAAGTATGGGCGAGGAATATTTTAAGAATAGCCCGAACTATTCGACGAACGAGCCCAGAATGCCAGGAACAAACCTTTCGTGGCAATTACTTCGCTCAGTATTCAACATTTATTTCTTTCGTTATTCAATACTGCGGACATTATACAGGTCCAAGTAGGGTGAGGGAAAGAACAAGAAACAAACAAGCAAACAGAAACATTAATCATACACTTCAAAATAATCACAATGTGACAGAAGGCAACAAAGAATTATTCCAGCCAGTTAAAGTTCTAGGGAAAAAAGAAAATTTGAACAAATCTGTTCGCGTAAAATATGGTGTCGTTGAATTACGATGATGGCGGCGAGTATGTCTCGACGTTGAAGATGAAAGATAAGGAAAGATTGACGTTGAAGATGAGATTTCAATCATAACATCGCTCATACGAAGTCAAGTTCGTTCATGGTGTAGGAAAGAGGTTACAACATTGTAGGGAGAAAAACGAGAGAAAATTTGTTGAAATGAGAATTTGAGTTTATTGAAATGGTAGGTGCCCTGTTGACGACCTCTCGGCTTCATCGTTACATTGCTTTGTGGCAGGCACTTTCACACACGCAATCATTAGAAGAAAAAAATACTGGGCGCACTCGACCCAGAAAAATGGTCATATTTCAGAGTTTCATGTCTTGCCCGGAACTGGTGATGAAAATGCCGGGTAAACTCTTCGTCATGATTGCAGCGGCACGGTTCTTGAAATGAATCAAGCGGAAAGTGGTGCCATCGCTTCGCGTCGTAGGACATGACTTGGAAAGAAGGCGCCGAACACGGATAGCCATCCAGCATGCCGTAAAACTCAATAGGCAGGGAGCTAAAGTTTAGATCCTGAGATACTTCAAGGTTAAAGTACGAATCCTGCGTGTGTGCAACCGTTATCCTACAAAGCTTTGCGCCCTCCTCTCCCTGCGATGGAACGTTCTCGCGAATGTTGTCAAGGAGCAAGACGTAATGCCCCTTTGGCAGCGCATCCCTCCATGCCCATTTTGTCTCCAACGGATCGCATATTAAAGCTTATTGACAATCAACACTCGTAAGTCCACATGATGTGCCGGCAAATCTTGCCAGGAAAATTCCCATACGTCGTTTCGGAGCACCTGCTGTCATGTTCGCAAAGGACTTTCAAGCCATCTTCTCCGGGCACGACCGCGGCGAAGGCGACTTACTGTCTTCCTCAGTCAGACTTCGCCGAGAAGTAGGGTCTCGCAACGACGTCGAGGTAGTAGCGGCCGCGACTCCAGACGCCACTTTTTCTTGTTCTGCTCAGGTTCTCAGACCTCGTGAGGAGTCGCAGCCAACGTGGATACCTGGTTCCAGAGGTGTTCTGCGAGCACATTAGTGTTCCTCTGAATAGCAGGCTCGTGATTGTCCCTAAACCGCGTCTCGATTTCTTCAAGCACAGCAGAGACGTCTTGAAGTGTCAGTGCTTTTGATTCCGAGGAGGCGTTCTCAGTGCGTGCCGGTGAGACCGCGACGCCGCAACCCACCAGGTAGTGCATTGACAGCACCCTGCGGAGGACTCCCTCGTCGCGGTGTGGAACGTGCATTTCTTCTCATGGTGTCTCAGCATGCCTTAGATAGGACCCTCGAAATGGAATCCGTGGACTTCGTGTCAGCAATGACCGTTAATGCCCACAAGAAAAACAAACGCAAGCAATTTATTAGGTTAATGTAATGTCTTAGTAAGCAGTCGTGAAGAACGTAGTTAGTGATATTTAGTGACTGCACAGCACCGATGCGCCACCCGAATGAAATGAAACAATGGAAAATATTAGTATTTTGTTCCCTCTGCCTTTTTATCTCACCCACATGTATACAGCTGAGATGAGATTTGATGCAATCAGGAGTTTTGATATCTTCACAGTGTTACTGCTATTCAACTCAATTCTCCTTATTGACCCCAATACAGTGGAAAAATATTATGGATTGCCTCCTGGGCTAAAAGCCATAAGAAAAGCGGCTTGACCGGACCCAGAGGACCACTTACATGGCAACATGTGAGATGATACAAAGATTTACAACAGTCATACCTGTGAATCGTACATGATCATGCGGAACAATACTTTTGTAAAAATATACGAGACGTTAGCAGGTAGCTAACATAGATTGGGCTTATGACTATACCCGTACCCTGATAAAAATACCAATACTCAATACTGAATTTTGTTTACAAAAACAAAGAAGAAATGGCAGTACTACAAGTACCAACTATTGGCGTCGAGATAGACCTATAGCTGGCTGCACTGTCGCTACCTTAGTGGGGATACGTTCCTGCTGTTATGCGCTCCGTAGCTTTCGAAAACGTTTGAATTTCCAAGAGGTTCCATTCTACAGTACCGCACATATTGCACAGAGCCAGAGATGGAAGTTCCATTCCTATCTTGGCGACGCGCAACATCGCCGAGAGTGGCTTTCCAGGTGTCGGAACGGTATAAGGAGCTTTCCGATGGTGCGCAGCAAGCACTTCGATCGCGCTGGTTTGAAGCGTCCGCTGACGAAAAGTGAAATATACCAATAGTTCTGACTATAACGTAATTCTCCGGAATAAGTGGATAGGCCGGTGACGGTTCTTTGCAGCTACGCTTACAACATATATCCACCGATGGTGTCTATATAAAGTCCGATGGTCGTAGTCAGCCGAGCCTCTTTGCTTGCGAGCGCTTTGTGACCCCACTTGCTTAATTCACATGATGAGGTAACATTATTTGCTAACACCTAGTCCCACTCAATTGTTAGAAACTGACGTGCTGAATGCCAACCTGTTTGAGAAGCTCTCTAAACAATCCTAACCATCCATGCATATGAGTGCAAGCACTGAGAACTGTTAGCCCCGCTTGCACGATTCAGGCACGTCAAGATCCAATGATAGTGCACTATACAGGCACGCCAAGATCCAATGATTGCACATGCGCTCATCTTATTGAGCACTCACACAGGGGTGGCTTTGGCAAGTAACCATGCGCAAGACAATGACACCAAATAATTTTTGTAAGCATGTACTTAGTTGTAATCTTTCGCAGTTATGCTAAGTCATACAGTCCAAGCTAGTCCGAGACAGTTTAAGGATATTCCAACACATAGAAGTGGCGAAAAATATTCCTTGGCAAACTTTAGTCATGGTGTGTGGAATACCATCGAATCATATGGCTAGGTTGGGAAGCTAGCCCATGCTTTGTCTTTTGCTTATGGAAATGCAATCATACCAAAATGAGAAAAAGATACACTTTGACATCGTTAACTTGCTCCGAATGTTTGCAAACAGATCACTACATTGACGACATATCACTTGAGTTTCAGAAGGCTAGGCGTGCTCAAGCACAACTTGCTCACCATTTGACCGTTTTTTTTCTCCAGAAGCCTCATCAGTTTGTGTTGCAGTGTGATGCTTGCCAGAGTAGTCGTGGTAAGAGTCGTAGAAACCGCTTTTGTGGAGCTGTTCATGATGAAATGAGAATATCATTACTGTCTCTGCCACAAACGTTATACCATCTGCAATGCTT